>NC_092209.1:28302635-28320232 GCF_043381705.1 Parasteatoda tepidariorum | reverse complement strand
AGATCCTAGCCGAGGAGTTTGCCCACGAGCTCATCTACCATTCCGGTGGGCGTTTCCAGAGGGCGAACAGTAAATTCTTTTGGGTACTTATAAAACTTTAAATTTTATTTCGTTAACATTTTAGAGGAATCATTTACCGTAAATTCTGAACTGTTTATGTTGTGTTTTTTTTGTATAGGAGAACAATAAGTATTTAAGTATGATTTATAGACATCATAAACCAAGTCTTAAGTGCTTTTAGTAGTGTTAAATGCAGCTTTTATTTCTTAAATGTCTTTTTTAAACTGTATGAATTGAAGGTTATGCTTAAGTGTTTTAAGGTTGCATGTTGTTTTCATTAATGTATAAAAGGAAGTGTTTATTCCCATGCTAGCATTTGGAAATGTGTAGAATTATGTTTTTTGAAGATTTAGAGTTGCAATAAAAATGAGTTTTAAATGTTAAGAGTTTCCTGTAATTCATTCAATACTTGCCTACTGTATAACCTGGGTAACCGTTACTAAAGTTAAATTTAGAGATCACAGCTAGAGGGGTAATGGTACAAGTGTGAGGAAAAACCTTAATTGACTGTTTTTGCCTAATACGGTTTAATAATCAGAATTCAATTCACGCCAACTAGGCCTAACTTATGAAGCCATTTTGCTCCGTGCTGCTGGATACATACTGTAGCTGAGAGAGCTAACGGGAAACTGCTGACGGGGGTTCGAATCCCACTGTCAAATTCCTGCTATTTCATTCCTTCAATACATTAAAAATTTCTAGTTTCCGACACTTTTCAATCGGTGACCCTTAACTATCAGAATACGAAGCTATCATTCACGTATAAATAAAGCAGCACCCCAAAAGCATAGGCCTGCTTAAGGTTTTATTTTTATGGTTTAGAAACTATGCAGGGCCGGGATAGCCTGGTTCGTAGGGTGCTGAGCCATGTCTGAGAGTTCGTGAGTTCGAACCCCGCAGGCCGAAGACTCCCCGTGTAGTAAATGGTGACTGATGCACGTTAAATCTGTCGAGTCGTGAATTCCTCCATGCTCCCATTAAAATGCAATACCTCTGGGGGTACTAGATTGGAAATCGATCGTTCTCCGATTCAGGTCAAAATTAATATCTGCGGATGAATGAAAGGATGTAGGAATGGGTCCGCCCTATAAGCGAATGTGACTTATGGGTGTGGCAGAAGTCGAATTCTTGGCCATAGATGGCGCCACTAGAAAACAGGAACAATCACACCCCTCTGTCTAAAACAGGCATACGAAAACAACAACAGAAACTATGCTAGTTGTAAATGGTTACGAAATAGAGTCGTAGTTTTGTATTAATGAATTTTTAACTGTACCAATTGTAAGCGGTTTAAAAATCGTAAAGAGATACAAAAATTTTCCTAACCATAAACTTTATCGTTAATCGGATGAACAGACTGCTGCCGGTAATTTTACCGTAATTTCAGAATCGAAATTCTAACAGTTCGCTGCTATATAGTTTACCTGGTGTACGTGGTAATCCAATTATCAAAAGTTCTAACAATGCTCTGTTTTTTTCTTCTTCTTTTTACTTTGTGCATTGTTAATGTTCGGTTATTATGCAGTGTAACACATTTTGCAATCGATTCTGATAAAATAAATGATATCTTCATACCTGGTTATACTTTGTAATTCTTCTTTATGATAATCCCTCGGTTGTATTTTGAATAAAACTAATCTGTCTAAAACTGATACTCCAGATGATCGAGGCTTTTTTTCTGAAACGAAAAAGAACATCATATATAATAAACATATTGATTACATATAACATACTAGCAATGATGATAACCTTTTATAATTTGATAATATAAAACCTCACTTGCTTCAAAAAATATAAAATTGGTAGTTGGTGCATAAATAGAAGGTACATATTTCGAAAGTTCAACAATAGGTGCGAAACTTGAAGATTTCATGTCTGGCAAAGCTTAAATCTTTACGTCCAAAATGAATTGTAAAAAAATAAATTTTAATTTGAAAAAAAAAAACAGTTTTGCTATATCATAAAAAATACATATATTGCAATAATAATAATAATATTTTTATTGCAATGTATATTTTCTCTGAAATAGCAGAAATGCCTTTATCATTTTTTTAAATGAATGAATTATATACGTAAGATTAATATAGACAAGTTAAATAGTAATTAAGAAAAAAAGAATGAGCACACACCCGAAACTGATTTGAAAAAAAGCTATTCACACTTAATCTTGCTAGCTTTGATAAAATTTTATTTAAATACTGTTTTAAACTTTTTTTTTTGGCGCAACTTCATTATGAATGAAAACTTTCACTTCTTATTTTGATTAAATATTTGAAAGATGTGATGAAATCAAAAAATCGCTTCTGGTGGGAAATATCTTCCACTATTAGGGAGAATGTGCGGAAGTGTTTCTTAACCCGCGAGAATAAGCGAGGGACGTAACACACCTCAGCCCTACAAAAAATGGAACATATTTTAATTTGTGAAACAAAAATTCTCCACTGCATTTTTCATCCTGCAGTTGAACTGACCATAACACACAGTTCATAATAGATCAGATCCAATTACTGGCTGTGGTCAGTATGTTAGAACATTTTAATAAGTCTGCAAAGGAACAGAGGAGGAGAGGTATGTAGAACTACTCTTGTTGAACTAGTCAAGGTAAAAAGTTCAACTTCACGCCCAGGTTGTTGAGACTACCAGATGGGGGGGGGCATCTACTCTCAGAAGGATCAAAATTTTGATGGCATGTCTTCAGATCATTCTTAGAAAGGTTTCCCAAGCAGACACCAATAACCCTTTGTGCAATTCCAGTGTGATGTAAATAAGGAACTACTACTAATGCTATTGCATTTTGTATTTGACCTTCTACTTAATCCTGAACGTCTTAACAAGTTTTCACTTGAATTTAGTAAATGATTTACCAATATATACTATTTAATATTTTATTTCATAACTGTCATTGAACAGCGGACCCAATTTTTTGGCTTTACGACTATTAATGTTCAACTGCGTAGCCTTGTAATTTGGAACCCAATACTGAAGACAAGGGAACTCATGGATCAAGTATTTGGGGAAATTTTACGTCGTGGGGGCCTTTTTTTTAAACTTACCCGCATTTGCTTTATATGGCAGGGGGGAACTACGAAAACATCCTACGGTTAGCTTGAAGGCAAGGGGACTCTTACCCATGATTCGTCTACCACTGAGGATATTTTTACGTCAGCGCTGTGGTAGGTGCGAGTCGGGTTCGGAATTCGTATCGACCAACCATCACTGGGATTCATACCCGGTTCACCTCATTGGAAAGCGAATGCTCTATCCCCAGAGCCATCGCGGCTCATTACTATTGTAGAAAATGGGATTGACATACTCCACTCGTCTTTACGAGTGAGGGATATTAACTTTTAGCCTATAATTAGATAACCCATAAAACTAATAGGAGCCAATCGTCATTTTTTTACCCTGACTATTGATGTCATAAATGTTTGAAAAATTTTGCTTTCATCTGGTTATCCCCCACCACATATCAAGAAGTAGACTAAGGAGTAGTAGAAGTAAAGCTAATAAAAGATAGCATTAAAAAACAGTTGGGTATTAGGACTTTACAGAGAAGTTTGAATACTGTATAAAAAGGGAGCGAATACGTTTTAAATGAATCCATGACATTCGAAATGACTACACTGTAAAGAAAAATTACTGTATTTTAACAGCAAAAATGCTGGCAACTAAATTACACTAAAGTTGTGTAGTGGAGAGAATGCATGACGATTGAGAAAACAGTATGATAAATTCGAATTAGGCTTAACAGAACAAATGCGGATTGAAATTAAATATTATCGAATTATTTAATTAATATGATTGATAGATATTTAAATAATGAAATATATTTATCCTCGTAGCACAATTAAAACTGTACATTTATACTACAATGGCAAACTTTTATTTCGGGAGATATAGAGCAGCGTACAAAACGTCTACAAACTCACGACATGTGTATTCAATTGCAAACTATCTTCTGACGATATCTAAAGTATCCCGAAATCAGTGTTTTCCAAGGCAAGAATAATTCAGGAATGGTGTGAATGCGCGTTATTTTTGTGTAAGCATTCTCAATTATTGTCGTATAAATTTAATTGAAACTTTTAAAATGTACACGAACCACCGATTTGATGTTGACTTCAAATGGATTGCACAATTTTTGACTTTGCTCAATGCCACATTCGGTAGGATATTACGCCACAGCTTTTCACATGGAAGAAACAAATGTGCCACGATTGTGAACAAAAGACATTACATTAGAAAGAAACAACTAATATATATATATATATATATATATAAAAATTCTTTCTTATGAATTTCTATTGAAAAAAATTAAATAAATTTAAACTTGGTTTATTACTGTTTAAAAATTATTCCATCATTAGTTTTTGACATAATCAACCTCTTGAGATAACTGTTCTTCAATTATTCAATAATAAATTTCTGACATAATCAGCGTCATAAAATAACTGCTTTAAAATGATTTTGTTATTAGTTTCTGACATAATCAGAATAGGGAAATAACTGTTTTAAAATTATTTTGTTATTAGTTTCTGACATAATCAGCGTCGTGAAACAACTGTTTCAAAATTATTCCATTATTAGTTTCTGACATAATCAGCGTCGTGATACAACTGTTTTAAAATTATTCCATCATTAGTTTCTGACATAATCAGCGTCGTGAAATAACTGTCTTAAAATTATTCCATCATTAGTTTCTGTCATAATCAGCGTCGTGAAATAACTGTTCTCAAATTATTCTATCATTAGTTTATGATCTTACAAGCGTCGTGAAATAACTGTTCTCAAATTATTCCATCATTAGTTTGAAAAATAATCATCATCGTGAAATAACTGTTTGCAAATTATTCTATCATAAGTTTATGATATAATCTGGTTGTGAAATAACTGCAACAAGTTGTTCAAAACTGTTTCATCATTATTTTTTGCCTCATTGCGGACTTTGAGAATCAGCTGCTTCATCATTATTTTCAGATATAACAAGCATTGTGAAGTTTTTGTTCTCAAACTATTCCATCGTTACTTACTCATAAATGAAAAAAAAAAAAAAAACAGGACGAAGGGAAATTATTTGCATCATCATCAATTTATCGATTTGTACTTTTGTACAAATTGTACTTATGCACTTCAAACACGTTTAATGTACTACTTATGAGGAAATAGATCCTTTAGATACATAGCCGTCGCATTATTTTTCTCGAAAAACAAAAATTCCTCATTTGAAATATAATTGACATAAGAATGAGATTTTCCGAACTTCCGACAAGAGTAATTTTATAATTAGAATTATGTTATTTAAATTTACATCATTTTATGAATTACTTATTAAGTTTTCCGTTTATTTCCTTGTCTTTTAACCATTTTTAAAGATACAAAAACAGGTCATTTAAGAATAATTTTAAACATGCAAACACAGACTTTTATACTTCACTAAAGGAGAAGAAGTTCTGAATTTTAATTAAACAACTATGAACGATAACATCACCTAGTTTGAACTAATTTGCTTTTGGCACTTAAATCAAACCTCTGACCTGTACTTTAACCACGTTCTATTCATAAATTGAACCAAAGGGAGAAAGTAATAAAAATACGGTTATTTCCGTTTATTGATTATTCGATCGTAAAAGCATCTATTTTTAAAGAAGCAATTCTTCTAAATATGTTTAAATATGCACCGAGATTTCCTTAATCTCACACTTTTTTAGAAACGAAAACTCAGTAAGACGTTTTTGTTGAGAACTTTAAACATAATTTATTAAAAAAAAAATGAAAAAGGGAAAGTAAAATGAAGCAAAATGAGACTTATTTTCACAAAAAAAAGAACTCATTATTAACCTCATACATCATTCAGCTGATAGTTTTCAAACGATTCGAGTTTCTCAAACCGTGACCAAACGATATTTGTAAACACCGATTTATTTCATTTGACTTCAACTCAAATGAAACGATAAAAAAAATGCTTAAAAAATATGAGGTTAAGTTGTAGAGTTACTCGAAAACGTAGTATTTTATCACCAGGTCAACGAGAATTTTTTGAACTAATTATACCCGATCCCTCGTGACACAATTGGCAAAAAAATGCTTGAGAAAAAGTTAAAAATGTATTAGATTTTACGCATTTGATTTCAGCAATATTTCTAATCCAACTTTTTTCAGTTTTTTTATCATAACATACGTTTTTATTTAATATTTTTTTATCTGAATAATTTTTTTAAAGATTAAAAAAAGCATTATTTTTTTATGTATTTAGAAAATAAGATAGGTTTTTTAATTTTTATGACTTTCACTGTTTTTTTTTAATTTTCAAAATGATATTTCCATAAAAAAAAAAATAACAATAATAATGAAACAGCTTCCAAATGAAGAGTATAAAATAGCGATATAAATAAGTTTAAATTATTCTTTTATTTAATTTATAAATAAATTATTAGATTCCATATTATTTAAAACTTACTCTTAAACGTCATTAAAAGTTTCTTCAAATGGAATTAAACAAGATCCAGATGCAATTTATGTTACTGAGCAACCTGCAATGCATATCACACCTTTCAAATTTTGAGACAACCAAATAATTTACTTCTCAGATTAAGACGTTACAACTATAACAATAATGTTTGTGACAACAATGACAATAACAACAAAAACAACAATATAAATACAAATAGTAAACAAGATATATAAATGGTATTCAAGATATACAAATAAAAAACAAACTTCTCAGGTTTGAAGACGTTACAACAATAACCATAACAACAACAATATTTGGGATAACAATGACAATTAGAACAAAAACAAAAATATAAAAACAACAATAAAAACAACAAGACATTCAAATAATATGTAAGATATACAAATAATATACAACATATACAAATAGCAAACAAACTTTTTAGATTTGAAGACATTACAACAACAACCATTACAGCAAGATATACAAATTGTATGCAAGATATACAAATAAAAAACTAACTTCTCAGGTTTGAAGACATTACAACAACATCCATAGCAGGAACAATATTCGAGATAACAATGACAAAAACAACAATTTACATACAAATAGTAAACTAGATATACAAATAGTAAATAAATTTCTCTGATTTCAAGATGTTATAACAACAACCATAACAACAATATTTGCGAAAACAATGACAATAACAGCAAAAACTACAATATAAATACAAACAGTAAATAGTACGTGCAAATAGTATACAAGATATACAAATAAAAAATAAGAGTAATGTCCTGCTACGTATAATCAACCACTTAAAAATATTTAAAACTAAAAACTTTTGCTTATTAGTAAATGCGAATCAAATTCCCACCGATGAAGGCAGCTAACATAAAAGCAGCAATTACATGTTAGTGAATTGTTTGGAAGAGAATTTTGGGGATCTGTGATAGTTTGTTGCTTAGAAAGTACACTAGGGAGGTTGAAAAGTTGGGGAAATCACATTATAAATAAAGAAAAAGCAAGATACAATTTATCTTATAATTCTATATTTTGAATTATAATCATTAACAATGGAATGATGCTCATTATTTTGAGTAAATTTTTCTAAATTTTATTAATTTATTTAAGAAGCTTAAAAATAAGCTCGGAGTTTGCGCAGTGCGCTAATACAAAAAAAAGGTTCACTTACTTGATTAATTTATTAAACAGTTTTCAAAAAAAGATCGTAGTTTTCTCAGTGCGCTAATAAAAAACGGTTCACTTGACTAATTTATCTAAGCAGTTTTAAAAAATATCGTAGTTTCCACAGTGCACTCATAAAAAACGATTCACTTGATTAATTTATTTAAGCACTTTCAAAAAATATCGTAGTTTCCGCAGTGCACTCATAAAAAACGGTTCACTTGATTAATTTATTTAAGCACCTTAAAAAAACGATCGTAGTTTCCGCAGTGCACTAACAAAAAACGGTTCACTTGATTAATTTATTTAAGCAGTTTAAAAAAAGATCGTAGTTTCCGCCAGCGCGCTAATGAAGGGGAAAAAAAAACGGTACCCCTGATTAATTTTTGATCTAAGGATCAAAAAGTAGCAGACCTAAATTATAAGGATTCTGATGTTTAGATGGTGTTTCAAGTAAGGAAACAATGAATGAAAAAATAAACACGAAAGGTTTTTTTTTTCATGGGTAAAACTAAACTTTTTTTCGGTCGATGCAGATTTTTGATTTATAAAATACCGAGGGGGGGGGCTGTGATGTCTAAAATATTATCCATATTTTATTCAAGAGCGAGTTTACAAAATTCATAATCTTAAACGTTTAAATAACTTTTTGCATATTTCGGCTTATATCTATAATTATTTAAGCAAATCAAAAAAGTTTTGCGAAGTTATCAAAGTCGCTTACCCAATTCAAAGACTGATTAATGATTTTAATAGACTCACGATTTTTAATATCAATATACAAAAGGTTCTTCACATTTAATATGAAAAATATATTTCTTGATATAAGTTATTAATGAATTAATAATCATAATATTAATAATTATAATATTAAACGAGTTAATTATTGAGCATAAGATATTAATGAGTGAACTTACACTTTCAGGGGTCTGTTTAGAAGAAATTTGGGTCCGTTAACGGACCCTTCACAAAATATTTTTTCATAAAAACGGACACTTCATAAAATAATTTATCTTTTAATCGAACCCTTCACAAATTTGTTCATCCTCATTATTGTTTTGTTAATCGAATAAACCCTTCCCGGGGGGGGGGGCGAAGGAAGACTGTTTGAGAAAAACTAAGTTTCCCTAAGTTTAAATTCTAAATGTAGTATTCTAAGAAAATATTTCGACTTTTACAAACATCGTGTGCGCATTCTTATTAATATTAAATCATGCTATTTTTGTAAATAAATAATCGATCAATTTATATTTATTCATAAAATTAATTAATTTAATATTATGCAAATAAAAATTATTTCTGATAATTTTTTAAGTAAAATATTATAAATTTAAGAATTGTTTAAGTTTACTTAGTGCTTATCACATTAAAAGTGATACATTACTAAGTTGTGTTATTTAAAATATGTCAATTGAAATTATTAAGAATGTGAGTGATTTTGTTTCCATTATTCGTCCAAAATGAATATTCTGTGTTGAGCAGTATAGGCTAAATACGAAATATTTGCATGTTACATCTCCAATTTAGTAGCAGCATTTGTTGAGCAGAATCTTGTATCTATTTACAATTTAAAAACTTCTTGAAAAGGTTTTTAGCAATTTTTGCAATAACAGGACCCTATTTGCACAAATTCACAAATGCAGGACCCTGGTTGAAAGAATGTGACTTAACGTTTATTTTATATTCACAAATTGTGAATAGTTTTTTCACAATTTTACAAAAACTGGACCTTTCACAAAATGTCTGGACAGATCCCTGACTTTTCAAAATTGAAAAAGTTCATTATTCGGAATTATGGATGGATTTTACGTCGACTTATGGGTAAGCGACTTTAATGGGTTAAATATTTCTTTGCGTTACACATTTGAGTTTTTGTCCTTATGAGTAAATATCTCGTCAGATAATTTTTACTTAAAATATTGCATTTATATTTTACTTTCGAAAATAAGATGGATACATTTTATGACGACTAGACCATTAATAAATTAAATACCTTCTTGAGTTTCTTATTGGAAAATAAATTTTCAAATACTATACTTTAGGCTATAATTTTTCAACTTATAAAAAAAAGGTCATTTTATATTGAATGACCTATTACAACTATATCCTAAAGATAAAAAAAAAATCTTAATCAAATTCTAAGAAACCATTCATGCTTTAAAGGCGATTAAAATGCGAGTCCAGAATTCAAGCAAAAACGGAATTCTTTTAACCGTAGGGTGAAAAACAAATGATTTACACAATATCATTTTCATTCACTTATTCTCCAAAGGCCATAAGATTCGACGTGTTCTACTTCGCAACTATATCTGCACAGATCGAAAATGTTAGATAAAAATGTTATTAAATTCTCAATAAATTAGTTATGTCATTTCGATTAAAACACTTGAAATGTTATTAAGTTATACAAAACTTAGCATTTTTGCTTCTAGATTTTAATTCTAACTTATACTTTCTTTTTTCTAGATTACTCAGAACTAGATCAGTTTTTACTAGCGAATGAGATAGTTACAGTTAAATAAAAAAAAAAAAAACATAAATTGCGAAAAAGACAGCTACGACTGATTGGGAGTTGATTAAGCTATTGGGAGCATATTTTCCAAATTGCAAGCAATGAAATTGCAAATTAGTAAATTCAATTATGGACTGATTGGGAGTTGATTAAGCTATTGGGAGCATATTTTCCAAATTGCAAACATTGAAATTGCAAATTAGTATGTCATGATATGTCATTGTGACGGCCACCATAGAAAGTTTCCTAACTTTTTCTGGACTAGCGTGTACAATTACGGTGGTAACAGCTATTTACTACGAACCCGAAAGTCCTTGGCAACCATTGAGCATCTCTCCCCCTCATTTCTCCCACCACATCACTTTTTAGGCTACGCATTTTGTTTAAAAAATGAGTATATGCTGTTTCAATTTTGAATACATGGGGTTTTCGAATTTGACTATTATTTGTTTCAGAGCGATTTTGATACACTTTTGCTCAATTTTGAGAAATCTTCTATTACAGTGAAGGATATGGGGAATTAACCTCTCCCAAGAGCTCCCACATAAAATTGCTTGCTAAATAAACTAGGTTTAAGGAAGTTGGGAGCAAGAATAAGGATTACGAACATGAACATTTCACACGATGACCTTAAAAGTTATTTCTGAAACTTTTACAGATGGGTACAGAATACATAAAGCTAGCTGGAGGTTGCTTTGAAAAGTAGTAAATGATTAAACTAATTCACCTAATAATTTGAGAATTATTAGATTAGTTCTAGAAATTGATGACCGCACCTTGTGTTTATACAATTCTTCGCAGGTTTGGAAGTGAAAAAAGCAAAGCAATCCCGCAATATCCTATTGTGGAGTAGGAGATTATTGAGGTTAAGGCTTCACAATTTTGTGACTAATGGCAATGTGCTAAGCATTGCGCACAAGCCGCTTATTACTTCCAAAACCAGCTAGTATCCATCGATCTGAAGCTTAATGGCCTTCAAACTACGACTAAGGATTGAAGCTCAATCCATCCTGACAACTCAGTGCCTTTAACCACTGAGCCATCGCGGCTCGAGTTAGGAAGTAATTTATTTTTAGCCTGGTCTCATAATTTTTTTTTTTTTTTTCAAAATTCGCAATTCTTTAAAACTAACTAATTTAGATACTTTGTGATTAATTTTTCTATTAGTTATAAATAGATTCCGTGGATCTATTAAAAGTTTACAAACTGTATCTAAATTTGTAGAAATGATAATTGAGGTCTTGAACATATTTCTATTGTTTTAACAAGTTTCAAATGAATCATATTCATTAGAACAAATTATCTTTTTAATTCTTTGAAATTAATGAATAGATTTTACATCGACTTAAGCGTTAGTGTTTCAAATATTTCTTTGCGTTACACATTTGAGAATAGCATTTTTGACATTATGAGTAAATATCGCGTCACATACTTTTACAGCATTCCTCACGCAAAGCTGAGAAGTAAATAGACTTTTTTTAAATAATATTGACATTTCAAAATCTTTTGAAATGTCAATACATAAAGTGTACGTACGTACGTCACGTGCGACACAAATCAAGAAAAATTTCAACGAGGAAATGTCTCTCGTACATAATCACCCAAAAAGTAACCAGAAAAATATTTAAACTATAATTAAAATGAAGAGGCATCTGCATATTTCGCACTAATTAATTCGCATTGTTGTCTTCAGTTCATAAAGTTACTAACGTCATAGAAGGAAGAGGAAGCGAATTATAACTGAAAAAAATATTTGTCGTTGAAAGAGTTTTTCTTCACCCGTTGCCCCCAGCACCATCAGTTTATGAATGATATTTAACAGGAAAGTCCAATTACGAAGAGTCACAAGAAATACCATCTCAAAAAAGTTATTTTAGAATAGGAAGCGTACTGTATCCTCTCGTCGCACTTCCTTCTTAAAAAAAAAAAAAAAAAAAACTGTCGCAATATGTAATTGAGATTTGTGTATTTTCCTGTTTTGTTTGAATGATATTAATGTTCAAGTCATTCGTTTATAGGCCATTGTTCGTTGGATGATTCGTCTTCTTAAAAACAACCTTGAATGGTTAAACGCAGGAACCGGATATAATTTAAATGAAATATTTAAATTAAACAAGAAATTAGCCGTATTTAATATAACATGGATTTGAATTTTTTGGTGGATTTTTGGAATTACTTCCTTTCCGCTAATCTATAAAATGTTTTTTTTTTTTAAAAGTAGATTTTACCATTTAAACTGAATGAGTATGTAAATAAGAAATCTTCTTCTTAAAATGCGAAATTTTAAACACTTCCTGTCACCATTAAGTTAATTTGAATTGAACAAAATTATAAAAAATTCCGAACAACTTGGATTTGAATTGGACAAATATGCTTTCATTTGATTTTGCAAAGGTTAAAGGGGTGATATAATTGTAATATATTTTATTTGTTTGCAAAACTTCCGCATTTCCGACGTACTAATTTACTCTCTAACGCAATATGTCTACACGATTAGTTATATTCACTTAAAAAAATATTATCAGGCATAAGCTGGAGAGAATTAAAAGAATGAAGGTTTAAATTAGTAATGCAATTTACTCCGAAAGATTTAATTACGAAATTTTAAAAACTTCTTGGGACCATTTATTGAATTCAAACTAAGCAAAACGTCATGCAACTAATTGGAATTAAATTGATTATATTTACTTTTACTTATTTCCTTTTTCAAAGGTAAAAGGAATGATAATTGCAATATATTTAATATTTATTTGAAATTTATCCGCATTCTCGACATATTCATTATTATCTAATTTAGTTTGTAATATAGTAAATGTTCATACGATTAGTTATAATTAGTAAAAAAAGAATATTATCAGGTATAGGTTAGAATGAATCAGAAGAATGTAGGTTTAAATTAATGCAAATTACTCCCTAAGACGTACGATTTATTTTTTAATTGCGAAATTTTAAAAATATCCTGTGATCATTTACTAAGTAACAGAATAAGCTCGCATAATAGTTACAATTAACTCAAATGAATATTTATTGTTCATATTACTTTGAAATTGAAGGAGTTAGCAAGAGGGAAGATATAAACTTATACACTTTTGGGTTCTGACACTTTTTACTTAAAAACCTAATAATTGTTTAAAACCGAATTTCATTAAAACAAACTACGAGATTTTAACTATCTTTTAAACGAAATTTCCTCAAAAGAAAAAGATAAAACAGGTAACATAAGAAAAACACAAAGCTATAGTTAAATGGCCATAAACAACCACCTTTGCAATTCATTACTTCTTTTGATTCTTTGTAAACATAAACAGTAAACAACAACTCAAAATAATTTATTGTCTATAATTTTTAAAATCGCTATAAACGATATTTTTGATTTTATTTGTTAATAAAGGAAATAACCTCGCACTTTTAAACGAGAGTTATGGTTAAAGCTTTGGTTTCTTTTAATGAAGATTTTTTTTAACGTTCGTTAACCTCCATGTTTCGAATAAATTAAACTGATACACGCAGAACACATGTTTAATTCTCTTTGGAAAATTTACTACAGCAAAACTTCCAGTTAAAAAACTCCAATTCATTCTGAATGCATAATAAGGTAGAATAGAATAGGTCAAGCAAAGCTAGAATATTCATCTCATCATGTGTTTTATCACTTTTATCAGTCATGTTTCCCAGAGTGTTAAAATGAGTTGATAAAAACTAGTTAAATCACTTGATAAAATTGTTTTATGTGAGAAATTACGATTTTTTTAAAATTATTGCTGTTTTTATCAGAAAAAGGAAATGCAAAGAAAAAACTGATTAACATATTTGAGACACAGCGAAATAAACCAGTTTTCATTTGTCTTGGTATACACATTTTTACGCCAATTTAAACTATGTAATTTGAAATGACAAAATGCAAAATTGGAATGAAATTGATCAGATAGTTACTGTGTAATAAACTTTAAAAAAAGCCATAATATTAAATTTTTACTATTATTCCACCATTTTCAGTTAAAGTTTGTAATTTTTCATCTAAAATTAGCTTGAAAAAGTGTAAAAACTTTGGACCATATACGTGATTTCCTTTAACCATATACAAAAGGAATCACCATGAACAAAAGGAATCGCGTATACACTTGAACCATACATAAAAATATTTTTTAAGTAGAAATACTATTCAATAAAGAAACTGTGCATAATTCTTTTTATTTACTTACAAACTTCGTATACACAATAACGAATATAGCGAATACACAAAAAAGTAAAATTAATATTAAGATGTCCAAAATTTTAACCACTTTCCTGACAAACCCTAAGTACCATATTTTGATCATGATTTGGTCATAATTTAATCATTAAAATATAGGAAATTTGATGATCAAAAAATCAATCCCATCAAAAATAGATATGTCTACTCATGGAAGGTACGTTTTTGAGTCTGATTTTGTGATCTAAAATATCTTTTGAGCCAATTAATAAGCATATTTGAAGTTACCTCTTTGTAACATTGCAGCGGAAAATTAGTTCTTTAGCCCATTATTCCTTAGCACGTTAGTTCCTTAGCACGTTATTAGTCCCTTAAAAATAACATTTGCACTTATAAAATGAATGTTATGAGCGGTACTATCAATAAAACGCAATATGAGCTTGCGCACATTGCACCAACAAGAGATATTTGCTGGTAAGTTACTAAAGAACAAAAACGATTTTTAATATTTTAATATTTTAATTTATGATGAAATCGTTATTCGAAAATATTCAATTAAAATCCGACTTTTAAATTTAAGCGTTAATTTTTTTTTTGTATCACTAAGGTTTACTGAACGACATCCTGAATAACTTTTAATCTAAAGCATAACTAACACTTTAATTTTCTCAAACTAAAATGCACATAAACTAAAATGTAAATGACAATATATGCATTAGTGTTTTCTATAATATAGATTTGACATGATCTTCTTTCTACAGGTATCCAACCCTTTTAGAAAAAACTACCACAATTCCAGCTTTTATGCACTGTTAATCTTACTTGTGCAAAACAGAGACCATTTTGTTTTCATTGTGATTTGGCAGCCATGTGTAAACTCGAAACAATGATATATTTTTCTGATGATTTTTATAATTTTTCTCGGAAACTATTTAGATACAAACATTCACGTGACATATTGGAGAACAATGAAAATAAAACGCTCAAATCTATTTGACGATTCTATTGTTTAGTCACTTTTTGTATTGTGCCCCCACACCCCAAGGAAACATTGAAGTTAGTAGGACAATTTCCAATGAACATGTAGCTATACTATTATCTCTTTTTAATTGATATGCACAGCATTTGAACGACTTTTGAAACAGAAATTTATTTTTCGTAGTTCAGTCACACATTATATGTATGTATATATATCAGGGCTCGAAAAAACTCAGAAATTTTACCCGTCCCCGAGGACGGCTTATCCAACAATGATGTACCAGTCCTCCTTCGAAACTAACCCGTAGCTTCTAAATAAGTAAAAATATAATTTTCTCTTATTTATTACAAACATTTACATAAATTGCACAATGGATTAGTAGTTACTAGGATTACATTATACAGTGATAAAAGAAATACTAGGTTACTAATAGTAACCTAGTACTTTTTTTATGAAATAATTTACTTCGTTCATGAAATAAATAAATGACAAAGGTCAAGTTATCTGGAATTTCAATTTATCCGAGTGTACTGCGTTTCTTAAACGAATCAAATATGACGTTTGCCAGTTCCACAATCATGCCAATGATTTACAAAGGTTTCTGCACATAAATTTGAAAGGGATTTTCCATTTAGGTAGATGTTCATAATTGCGTTTAAAGCTTCTTGTTTAAAACCAGTACGTAATGTGTTTTTTTTTTTTTTTTGTAAGTACATAGCTGAAAAGCCCTTTCAACCGCTGCAGTACTCCCAGACAGAGAAAATATCAATTCCACCATGCGCAGTATGTTGCTGTATTTCTAGATTAGAGGGTCATTTTAGAAGTGAGGCGCTAGACTCTTGTAACATAACAAAAATTGAAAATGTATCACGAATATTAACGGGAAAATGGCCGTCCGCGCGGATGTCGGATTTGAGAAATTTGTTGTCCGCGGGGAATTTTTGACCGCCGAGGACGGGAGGATGGGTGGTTTTTCGAGGGGGACGTGACTGTTATCGATACCAGCTATATTTAAATAAACCTGTTTAGAACGTATGATGGCTTAAGACTGCAATTATTTCAAGCTAAATACAACACTAATAACAGGGTTGGAGCCCTGTTATTACAAGACGACAGTGTGCCTTTTTACCTAAAATCTATGTTGGTATAAAACCTAAGAACGCATAGTTTTNAAACAGCAGAATTCTCAAAATGTTAAGGTTAAAAATGGTGAAAAAGATGTTTCAAAAAAAGTAAACATCGAAAAAAGAAAAGAATGATGTTTCAAAAAAGTAAGCATCGAAAAAATGAATGTTAAGGATGTTTCAGTAAAAGTAAACATCAAAAAATAGAAAGAAAGAATGTCCAAAAAGTTCAAATGATTCGAAGATAGATCTAGGTAATGGATGCGTTCATTATCAGGTTAATATCGACGAAAAAATATGTAAAGGGTAACAAAAACAAAAAATAAAAGGAAAAAGAGGAAAAAGAAAGAATGACCAAGAAACTGATTACAAAAACAAAATAACTAAAAAGAAATTTAAGTAAACAAAATTTTGAAAAAGTGCATGTATCAAAGCATAGGAAATATCACAAACCACAAGTGTTGAAATTAAATTCTAAATAAATGACACATGTTGTCCAGTTCATTTGCATAAAAATTTTGTATATTTTTGTGTGAAAATTGTTTTTTTTTGAAAAATTTAGTAGAATAGTTATATTTCATCAAGTAAAAAATATTTTTAACCACACAGAATCTTAAATTCTGATTAAATGACACAAGTTGTCCAGTTCGTTGTGTATAAAAAGTTTTGTATATGTTTGTGTGAAAAAATTTTTTGAAAATTTTAGTTGAATAGTTATATTTCATCAAGTAAAAATTTTTTTTAACCACACAGAATCTTAAATTCTGATTAAATGACACATGTTGTCCAGTTCGTTGTGTATAAAATGTTGTATATTTTTGTGTGAAAAATTGTTTTTGAAAATTTTAGTGGAATAGTTTTATTTCTTCAAGTAAATAATCATTTAACCACACAGAATCTTAAATTCTGATTCAATGACACTTGTTGTCCAGTTCGTTTTGCATAAAAATTTTGTATGTTTTTGTGTGAAAAAATTGTTTTGAAAATTTTAGTAGATTAGTTTTATGAATATGTTTAATTTTTCTTTCTGTTTAGTTGAGTAAACAGATAATTTGCATAATCATGTTTTTCATATTTTTGTCATTGTAAATAAT
>NC_092209.1:28252768-28301512 GCF_043381705.1 Parasteatoda tepidariorum | reverse complement strand
ATATATATATATTATATACAGAGGTGCCAAATGCTCCGGCAGCGTTTTCAATTCAAAATTCCACACTTTTTAAAAGATTTTACAATAATATTTAAAGTACAATATTGCCAATTATGTTTAGAAACTGATTTTAACAATAGCAACAGCATATATATATACACAGTGTGCTCCAAAGAAAACGGACCACCCTAAATAACTTTTGATCTAAGGGTCGGATCTTTACGTTTTTGGACTCTTAGAGTTAATGGTTCGAGGGGGTGACCTCAAAAGTGCTAATTAATTGGTGTAGACGATATTTTAAGTTACGAAATCAGACACAAAAACGCACTTTCTCTGAATAAACATGCTTTTTTTTAGACGGATGTTGATCTCTTACCCCCAAAATATGGGAGGCAGCCGCAATCTGGCAAATGTGATCCCCATAGTTTAGTCAGGAGAGCGATGCAAAGTTTGCACCCCTTAATGTTAATTTTATTTTTTGCTTATTTCGTCATATTTCGAGTACTTTTTAAGCGAATTGAAAAGATTTTTAGATATATTATAAATCTTGTTTCTGTTTACAAATAACGTTGCAAAAGATCTGTGGAGATCGAGTTTCACAAAATATTTTTGGAATATTTAATCTAAGACTATTCATTCGCAAAACTACTTTTTTTTCCACTACAAGTGTCGTAGCACAAAACGTTCCATATTTTCCTCACATTTGCTTAGTTTAGATCATTAACAAAGCAGTTGAAATGCTAAATATTCCAAATGGTTTTGGCATATTTAATTTAAAAGTCAAACTACCTGCTAAATGAAGCGAGGAATCATGCATATAAGAAGGTGTCCTCGATTTAAAGCCGTTGAAGCTAACTGGACGGCACATTTTGATCATGACATTTCAACCGTGCTTCGTTTTGGTGGGAAAAGGGAATTTGAAAAGGAGCCAGATATCTCGCCAAATTTCACTTTTTCTTTAGTAAAAACAAAAATGTTGAAAGCGGAAATTTCATCTTACTTGATTATTTATTTTAGAAGTCACTTGGTTGAAAAGTGTTCGGTCGATTCCTCATGATTTTGTTCAACTCTCTTTTGTAATTAGGGGAAACTTATATAATGTATTTCACATATTTTCGTTGTTAAAGTAAAGTTAATTTTGAAAATATGAAAAAAATTATTTAACGAAACTGTATTATCTATTGCCAATTTTCTGAATTTACAGAGAAGAACCGCTCGACATACCGCTTACAGAGAACTACCGCTCGACACAAACTTAAAAATAATGACATAAAATTTTTAAAAACTACGTTTTGTATATAGATTGAAAAGCAGAAACCAATTTCATTTTGTCAATATTGAAATGGGCTAGGGTAATGGCGTGCAGAAGTGTGGGAATGCTGTGGGCAAATTCATTGATTAAATTCCCCTGAAACGAGGCTGTAATGTAAACAGTAGAAGGAACAAAAGAAAAGCCAATTTAATGAAAAAAAAAACAGCTTGCATATTCTTAAAAATTAAAATGCATGTTTAAAATTCTGAATAATAAAATTTTATGATGGAAAATTTATTATTTAAAAAAAAAACGTGATGCTGTTTCTAATGACACCTGGACAAGACAATTTCGCAAGCACCTTTCGTTTGACAAGAGAGCACTGAAAGGAGGAAAGTACGTTTTAGCTCAGAACCCCGTGGATAGATGGCAGCACCACACATTCGGAAGGCAGTTTCCTCAATTTAGACATAGACCTGAAGGGGAAGGAAATGTTCTTCAAATCCCTGTACCCATGGTACTGCTCAGAAAACGGAACACATGACTTTCGTTTTAACAGATTGTACGAGCACGCATATCACATAAACGGTAAGTCTCAGTGGTGTCGAGGATTAACCCCCCCCCCCGGACAGGATTCTGATTTTCAACCCACTGGACTATCACGGACCAACAAAATTTTTTTTCTTAATTTTGTTTAAAACTTATAAATCATTTGAATTTAAAGGCTATACATTTTTCTTAATAAATTTGTTTGAAAATCATATTTTTATCATCATAAAATATTTTGCTTAGGCATATGATATTAATAGATTTAAAGTTTTAGTATACTTTAGTCGTTTATTAACACTAGAAAGACTGAAATTTAGTATATACCTATATTGCCCAAAAGCAGACAAAATGACTGGATTGCAAAAGAATAAATAATGTGTAAAGAAATTTTTTAAAATTAATTTTTAATATTTTTTATATTATTTACAGTTATATAACAAGTTATTAGTAAATATTAACAATAAAAAAATAATATGTTGTAAAAAAGTCAAAGAAATTGTGTCATTATATACATCATTGTTTTTCTAATTCAGATTAAAAGCCGTCAAAATGATTTCCTTAGGCAATCTAGTGTTAAATGCCATCCTTTTCGCTGGATATCTGGAGCCATTGACTCCTTTGTCACTCTTTTTACCTGTCACTACGAAGCATCACCATCGAAAGATGCAGGGAAATTTTAACTGACAATAATGAAAATTATTTTATCTTTTTCCTTATACTTGAAAAAAGTAGATTTTAAAACTTTAATTTTTTCTCATTATTTTCTTCTTAGTTAAGTGTCTGTCAGTTTGAGTTAGTCGAATAGTTTAGTAATTAAGGAAGTTTAGTAATTGGTATAAGTCTCCAGCTGAAACTCGAGCACTTTAACTGGTTAGAAAGTGACAGAAATTTTTATTCACTATAAAATTCTACTTGTAGCGGTCAGGAAACGCTTGATGCTTGTATTGTCATTTGTAATAAATACAATATTATTTTGTCAACAAAAAATCGAATATATTCTCAAATAAAAATTGAATTAAATGAATAAAAATTGTACTTAATAATAATATAATGAGCTAGAATGTATTTATTTTATGTTGAATTTATACTTATAATAGGACAAAAAACTAGTTCATATTTATTGTATGGTGAAATTGTGCTTGAAAGTTTAGGCTTATTACAATTAATATCTTTTCATCTTTTAAAATATTAAAAAAATAGCTTTCATAGATTTCACTTATCGAAATTGTTTTTTCAAGTATTTAATAAAAATTGTTAAGAAGATTCGAATTCAAATTTTTTATTTGTTTCGTTGATTTACAATTGAGTTTGCTTTATAAGTTGCTGTTTTCTAACATTTCTAAAATTTTTTTTCTAACATTATTCTTTTAAGATAAAATATAAATTTTTTTTTAATACTTTTAAGCCAGTTACGATTAAAGTAATTATTTTTTTGTATGATTTGTACTTGTACCTTTGTATTTATTCAGAGATGACAAGTAATTATTAACACAAATTTATCAGAATCTATAGCTCATGTTCTGGCAGTAGCTTTAAAAAAAAATTGATTTCATCGACGAATATCCTTTCAATATCCTTAAAATAGCACTCATTGCATGAAAATATTGCATCGATAAATGAAATCACTCTTAAAGATTTTTTAATTATATGGTAAGTTTATATTTATTAGAACTTCGTCAATTATAAATCTCATTTAACTACTTCTATGAAAATAATTTTTACTTTATTATTTGTCGATCAATCACGTTACCAAAGTTGTTTTCCCTTTACCAAACGTTATAGATTCCATTTTTTAAAAATTCATTTTGTTTAATTATATTTATATTTTTTAGAATTTTAAAGTATAAATTTTTTGCTTTGTTATTTAATTTATACAGTCTGTCTCTATTTAAGTACACTACACACAACACAATACTATACAATTAAAAAATACATTTTTGTAAATTTATGTTTTTTATATTCATATTTTTGCTAGATACAGAACCTTTGTAACGCTATATATTTTCGTCATAGATTTTACTACGTTGACTAATATTGAGTTAATTTTAAAACATTTGCATGAGGTTATGTTTAAAATTATGAGCATTATAAATATGTATGTTCCTCACGAATGTTCCGCACGAAATATTGGAACTTTAACTTTCATGAACCCCTTGGCCTACAACGGGCTGCTGTGGGAGTGCATCACGCTTTAAACATGTAAGAAGCGTTGTCTGTGATGTAAGGAAACATTGATTTGCAATGTTATTTAATTAATGGATCAGATAAAGTTGTCTATAACCAAGAAGGTACACAATTTTCTTAACTGTTTGTCACTTTTATGTGAATCTTGCTGCTTATATGCTTTAATCCGAATTCAAAATTCTCAGCTTTCCTACAAAGCAATGACCTGAACTTTATTTGAATAATAAGAGATACATTATTGTTTTTTTAAC
The DNA here is from genome assembly GCF_043381705.1 of Parasteatoda tepidariorum. Lineage (NCBI taxonomy): Eukaryota > Metazoa > Arthropoda > Arachnida > Araneae > Theridiidae > Parasteatoda > Parasteatoda tepidariorum. The sequence goes on along the minus strand of NC_092209.1, from coordinate 28,297,276 downwards.
ACTTAATCTCAAGTTTTTAACCAGAGTAGTGAAAATTGAACTTTAATGTGTCGATTAGAGTAATGTCTCCAAGAGTTGAGCCTTAACCAAGTGGCCAAAGTACTGTTGTCTTTTTAACTATGTTGAATATCAGAGTTTTTTAGTCAGAATATTAGATCGACTGATTAGAGTAAAGCTGTCATTTTTTTAAAGCAATATACAAATCCTTTAGGTACTATTACGCATAAAAGCAAAGTATATTTAAGCATGAAAATAGAGGATTAGTCCATTTCGTCTCAATTTCATAATAAAAATAAAAATGCTTTCTTACTTCAAATTATTAAACAATTTCAAAAGTTTAAAGCAAGCACCTAAAATATCAAAATCCGGAAAAAATTCTTTTAAATAATAAAACACTTCTTTAATATGATATTTATGACAGTTAGGCAGTAATTACTGATACCATTTTATCCGAATTATATAATGATAAAATTTCAAGCCATATTCATTATAAATAATGTTTAACGTTTCTATGCCCCATCTTAATATATTCCATGATAATAAATTCGATGCTTTAAATGTTTTTGAAATGTTTAATAACATGAAATCAATATTGATGCTTGAATGAGGATTTTAGTAAGCAAAATAAATCGCTTTTACTTCGGTTTACCGCAAAAGCGACATAATAATATTTTCACTTTAAAAATTAATATATAATATAAAAAGTTTAAATAAAATACCTAAGATATTGAATGGACGGAAAAATTTATCTCTTAAATAATAAAAACATGATTATAATATTTATAAATGTTAATAACAACAAACCAGTTTATTCGAATTAGTGAATGATCGAAGTTCATTCATTCTATGTTTTGATTAAATTTTCCATGCTCATTGTCACAAATTTCATGCTATGCTTTTGTATTTTTATGTTCCATATCAATAAATTCCAAGTTATTAAATTCGATTTTATATACGTTTATAAAAATTTCAATGACATAGAATCAAATGAATAATAAAATAGGGGCTTAAGTACGCCAAATATATCGCCATCACTGTGGCAAAACGCCAACGCGAATACAATTCATTACGTAGGCAGACTAATTTAACTTTTTTGAAAGAAAAGAAAAAAAAGAACTTTTCAAAGCCCGATTAAATTCCCTTAGGCAATCCAAACTGGCTGAACGAGTCCGCAGATCAGCCTCACCAGCGAACAATCTCAGAAAGCATATTGACGGCTAGTTGTTTAGAAGAACCAGTTCATAGTAGAAAGTTGCTTGTTTGCGATTATTGAAATTTTCTTCTGCATGATATCGTTTGGAGTATATTCAAGAGAAATTATTTAAATTTATTTCTATTTATTTAATAATACCGGTTCTGACTTTAAATTATATTTTTGCTAAAATTTTTTATTTTGAAATGTTTTGCTGGATTTATTACAGAAATATTATTTAAAATATATTGTGAAGCTGAAAAAAGTCCTTTTTGGAAATAATTTGCTGATAATCTTGCTGAAAACGATAATTTTAATATCTCTTTGTAGTTCATCAAAAGATAATTTTTAGAAAAATTAAAGTAAAGAAGATTTTAATATTATTTGCAGACGACTTTTTTGAGAAAACGATATATACTATTGGAATTTTAAAGTCCTTCATTTTAGCAGAACTTCTACTTTCATCGTTTATAAAAAGAGATTTATAGTACGAAGACATATTACTAATATTGAGATTCATATATTGAGAGCATTTTGTGTCGTTTTCAGCGTATAAACGGTGGCAAAATAATGCTTAGACCATAAAAGAGTGTTAAATTGTTGTTCGTAATGTATGGTTAAAATAAACTTGTGCCGGCTAAATAAATGTTTCAACATCTGGAAGAATGTTATATGTTTTACAAGAACAATCTGATATAGTACAAAATTATCAAAAAGAATCTCTTCAGTAACGATGTATTTATTTTTAAAAATGAAAACGGGGATTTGGAAGAAACTTTTAGTTACATTTATTTTATTAGGAAGTGCAGGTAAGCTCTGTTTTTATGTATTTTATTAACATTGTTTTTTAATCATGTTACTAATAATAGCTGCTAAATAATACATAGCTTAATGCTTCTATAAATCCATAAATAAATACTAAAAAGAGAATATTTTTCATCGTTTAAATGTTTTGTCTTAAAGAAAAGGAATTGCTTGTAATACATAACTTTGGAGTTACATTTTTCTCCAAATCGTTTTTCTTAATTCTTCAATCTACTACAGATATATTTGCATATTGCATTATAAGTTACATTTATAATGAGATTGCAAATTTAATTTTCACTTACATAAATTTGATATGAATTTTTTAAAAACTATTTTCATATTTACAACTAAAACCATTTCATTTTTTAGTTACAAAGAAACAACCCATCGTTAATGATAATTTAGGATTTGTCACCTGATACATTTCACATTTAACTACCAATAAATACTTATAATTTGATAATTCCTTTTTTTAACTGCCAAATTGGCTAAGTATTTATAATTCAATATTCCTCATTTACAAATGCGAAAGTAAATGTAGAATATATTTTATTCTACTCGTTTTTTTAAAAAAATATTTATGTTTATTTGTACTTTCACCTTTTTATTACAAAAAGGTTCAGCCCTTATATTACGGAGAATTTGATTGCTTTGTTTAGAAAAAATTAGATTGTTGATTTACGTTACGTAACACTTGAATTCTCGAACAATATTTTTAATAAAGCTCTATGAGCTTTATAATAAGCTAACAGGGAATAAGCTCTTTCCAAAAAAAATTTTAACTTTCCATTTATAACGTTATAAACATTCACACTTATAATAAAGTTTTTTTTGGTATTTATTATGTTTCGTAACATTCAAACAATCTAGTTTATGCAAAGGTAAATATATTCTTTTAATAATACGATTTTAATTTCAATTTTCTGTGTGATATGAAAAACATTCAATTATACTAAAGTAAAAATTTGTTTTCCCAAGAATTAGTTTTAAATGAAGGACATGTTTAAAATAACGGATGATTTTTAAATAACGGAATTCCACATCATTGTACATACTTTAGTGATAAAATCTAAACATATACATATTATATAAGCTTTTTAGGTTTTCAAAAATATTTAGTTTATACATATANTGGAATAATAAATGTATTGTACGCTATATCTATTTGTAGTATTGCACTATATATATATTGTGTAAAACTTATGTATCAAAACTTTATTCTATAAAAGATATCTTTAACTGATGCATTAAAAATGCTCAAACATGATAAGCTTTAATTTTTTCAAGGTATATTCCAAATAAAAAAGGAAATTTTTAAATTCGATATACTATTGAAAACTGTAGAAATCAAGTTAAGAAAACTAGTATGAAAATTAAATAATCAAACGCAACTTACAAACTTACCACAATCCTTACAAACTTAACTACCTTACAAACTTAAAAGAATCACACCAGCTACTAATTTCGTCATTAGTTGATATTACATTTCAGTAATATAAATTTTTTCAGACCTTAATTCAGATGATATATTTGATTTCAACATTCGACAGCTAAGTTTTTAACTATTTTTGAATCTTTTTGGCGAAAAGTGAGGTGAAAAACGTGATTCGCAGATTCTTTGCTTTGAAGTATGTAAGGTTATTTTAATTGAGTTTTTTTTAATTGATGGATTTTAAAGGTGCTACATGTAAAAAAAATATCACGATCACTTTTGTATTTATGTAATTAACATGGTAATTTTTGTCAATGAAAAAATAACTCGGCAATGTAGAATAAATTTTTTAACTGTAGAATAATTAAAATAGTAATATTTCATATAGGGTTTACGGTATATAGGAAATAAACATGGTAACCTTAGTCTTTTGAAAATCAACATGGCATGTAATGTATTTTAGAAAATTAAATCGCTAACTTCTATCTATGGAAAAATACCAGGATCTTTTTTGTCTATAGGAACTTCATGCGAATTAGCCATGAGTAATTATCATCGTCCTGCTGATGAGTTAATTATTATAATAAATTGTGTATAATTTAAAAATGTTATAACTGGAAACTTAGAATGTTTTTAAGATCATCAAGTTGCATGAAAGAATTATAGTTTTAATTTAATATTTTAAACGTTTTGGGAAAATTTTGCAATTTTTAACTATTTTGAGAACTATTTTTATTATTTTGAGAATGTAACATAGTTTTCCCCTTTACTTTATTATTTTTTACCTTTTATTTATTCTATTATTTTTTGTTATTTTCTGCCTCTGACATATCTGTCAGTATTTTTTAAAGATTAAAAAAGAATGACGAAAGCCAACGTTAGCTTAAAATAATGCTCTGTTCATATAATGAAAGTACTTACGAACTAATTTTTATTGTAAATGCATGTATTTTTTTTAATTAAAATAATTTATTTATTTATTTTATTAATTTTCCCACTTCCTTTAAAAATCAGTAAAATAATTTACAAAAAACAATTAAAAATATCACTATTTTGTTTAAAAAATTATACTGTAAAATGATTATTATGTGAATTACCAGATACAAAAGCTTAAATTAAAAGAAAGAAAAGAAGAATCGTTTTGAGCGCTTATTTGTTTTTAAATGTCATTCCTTTTTCAAAAATATATTTAATTATTAAAAAAGTACTTCTAGACTAAGTAATATATTTTATTACAGAAATGTAAATATTTTTAATAAATAACTTTTCAAAAGATTGTTTTAAAATAAAATATGCATCATACCGCTAACATTAAAATAGAAAATTTATTTTTTAAACTTTAACATTCATATTTAAAATGATCATATTACGCTATAGAGAGAATTTAATAAGAATTTTGAAATCAATAAAGAACGAAACGAAGTAATAAATCTTTTCAATTTCTTTTGACTTCCGATTATTCTTTACACTATGTGCAATGGAGCTATTACTTCCTACTTTGCGCTTGAATAACGTTTCGTTAGATACTAGACGATTCAGTTTTTTCAGAACTTAAGATTCCGAATCAGTGAAAACATGAATCCTATTTATTTTCAAACAAAAGGAACAAAATTCCATCTGATAGCAGTTCTTTTAGAACCGACACCTTTTATTCGTAACCAATCATCGCAGTTTTTATCATTTTAAATGTATATAATTAACCCAAAATGGATAAAATGTGCATAGATTTTGTATTATATCTGATGAGGTTTTCACACTTACTGATACTTTTCAAAGATAATAATAAAAAAGAAAGAGTTAGCCATTGTTTTATTAATCAACGCACATGTTTCCCTTCCACCTGTCGGATTCGTTGCCATTCGAGAATTTCTAAATCGTTTGGCATTTAAAATCTCGATTCTGTTTCTCGTTAGGATTTAGTTTTGGATTGGCTAGGCGTAATCTCCGCAGGTTTTTAGTAGAAGTTTACCTTGAAGCGAATGGAGTAGAACGGATTTTATTTTAAAGTATAATTGGGTTTTCTGTGAGAAATGCTGAATATTTTTATTTCCTATAAAATAGAGACGTAACACAAGTTTTTCCACAAAATAATATTTAGTTTAGAAAATGTAATTGCAAACAAGATTCTACTAATATAAGTGCAATTTACCTTATTTATAAAAAGTTTTCAGCAATTTAAAAATTTAATTTTATTTCAATTAACAATACGTATTTATTTCATGGAAAGGTAAAAAGAAGTCGGAATTCTCAGGTCCTGCAAATTTTTACGATGCTTTTTAAATTAGAAAAATTATTAATATGTACACCAATAGTTAATAAAATACCAATTAGGTTTTAATCCTAGATGCAGTTTCCAAAAATAGTCAAAATGTATTAATTCTTTTTAAGAGCTACAAAGTAGACACATTGTTTGTTTAAGATAAAGTGGCCAGAATAGGCAGCAAATATTTTAATAAATTCAATCTGAAAAGTCATTAAAATGCATACCAATGATAAATATTTTACACTTAGAAAAAGTATGGTTAAAGCTACAAGAATATCGAACAATTTACCGTATTTCTGGCTCTATGGGAACATCAAAAAGCTTGGAAATTTTTATCGAAGCTCATTGGTAATGATTTTGGAAAAGTTGATAATAAAATATCGTTTTCTAATCTGTGATAAAATTTGGTATATGTGATAAAAATTAGAAATTTCATTATGACTCCTTAGAGATAGTATGAAAGCCATTTATTTGGTTAAATTTATTTTTCAATTATGTATTTTGTAGGCATTGTGTGGTAATAGGAACTATAATTTTGAAAACTAGAATTTCCAGAAAACCGATGAGAAATAAGCTGAGGATAAATGGAAAGTTAAAAATGAACATATTTTTGTTTTTATTATACTTATTAGAGCTAAATTTTAGTCTAAATGCTGTTTAAATTAAGGCGTAGAAAAATGTATTTTATCAACAGAGATTGATTCAATCTAACTTTTCTAATTGTACCATTACTTTTATTTTGCATGCCTTGCTTCAAAACAGATTTTTTTTTAAATTTCACAGCTGATTTATTTCAACTCATTTTTTTATACATTGTTTTTTCTTGTCATTTACCTAATATAATAAATATATCTGATACTGCATATATCCATTATTTGCTGTATCTATCGCATAATATTTCATGAAATACTGCAACTATTACTAATTATATCAAAAAATGGCAGACCATATATATGGAATAATAAATGTATTGTACGCTATATCTATTTGTAGTATTGCACGTTTGGTGGCGTAAAAATTTTAAAAAATTCTCTGAGTCAAAAAAAAAAATATTTTTTAGAAGTAATACCATGTATAACCTAATATACTTGTTTCTTAAAAGTTTGCGATGATCGGTGAGAAGTTTTATTGCGTTTCACTAAGTGCAGAAATGATAAACAATAATGTAATTTATGCTCAAAGTATTACCATTTTGTTAAATTACATTTTTTAAAAATGAACTTTTTAAAAATATTAGTTTTATCATGAGTGCATTAATTTTTTTAAGAATTTGTATAAAATTTAAAGAAGTTATCGAGAATATCGCTAGGAAATATTTCCGAGGAGGGTTCTTAAACTATCAACCATACGCGTGTTTAATTTAACATATCCTATGAGCAAAACTTCAAACGTTAATTAGTTATTTTGTTCTTAGTTACCCATCGACCAAGTTACCGTTAGGTAAATACCCATCGACCTTTCGGCACGGTACCTTATTTATTTATTTAATTTTTTCTTCTATAAATTTAAATGTATTACCCCTGGTAGTCTTTTATATTGTTAACCAACCACCTGCAGTGATCAACTGTTTCGACTTTCAAATGCACCTAGTGGTGTGGTTTCTACTTCCACCATTTCTCAACATGTTTTTTCAAAATTTTCTCAAAATTTTAAATTTTTCAAAATTTTAAGATTTATTTCAAAGTTTTAAATAAGATATTTAAAATTTTAAATTTTTCAATATTTCTCAAAATTTTAAATTTTTTTTCTGTAAATTTAAATGTATTACCTCTGGTAGTCCTTTATATTGTTAACCAGCCACCTACAGTGATCAACTATTTCGACTTTCAAATACAGCTAGTGGTGTGGTTTCTACTTCTGTCATTTTTTAAAATGTTTAACGCCCTGCCTCAGCTTGAATAAAGAGATAGAAAATGTAGAGAGTAAAAAAAAGGTTATTACTAAGAACATATGACAAACTTTCAATAGTCCTTTTTATCAGCACTTTGATACAGAACTTTTAGTTCTCATATTTTAAAATTAGTTTAAAAAATTACATTTAACATTCTAATAATTTATGGGTATGGAATACAACATGGAACACCGGTGCTTTGTTTTCTGCGTTAAAAGTAAAATCTTCGAAACACGGCTCACTTCCAAATAATAACTTTCCAAAACTTATTTAGATCTAAGAGAAACAGTTGTTTATCCGTGAAATTTCATTAATGTATAAAATCAACTATTGATAAAATTTTGAATATAAATGAAAAAAAATTCAGACTACATTTTTTTGGATTTTGTATTTTAGTACAAATATAATTCCGATAATCTTACAGAATTTTTTACTAAATATTAAACTTTTTTTATAATTAAAAATTCCGAATTATAATTTTACTTGTAATTAGAGCATCAGAATAAGATATATGATAGGGACAACGGTGTCCCATCTGAGACAAAGGGTTAAAGCTGCACGAAAAAAAAATTTCTGAAATGATTTAACACTACCCTGCCACTATGATTTTTAAACTAATATTCCGGTTTCTTCTACATTTGGCTCAAAAACTACCAGCAAGAACTTTCCGAATAATTATAAATTATTATTTTAATATTATTTTTCACTGCAATTAAACAGTGGATGCATTTATAAATTAAACACATAAAGATTTAAATATCAAATTTTATCAACGAAAATGTAGAGCATTTTTTGTTTCTTAACACAAATAATATTTAAATCATCAGCAATTGTTGCGCAAATTTCAAATTACATTTGCGAAAGTAAAACAGAACAGCACTACTGAATTGAATATTCAATAATGATTGTCCAATCAACAACATAAGTGATTCTCATGGTAAACATTACCTCTCGGTCAAGATGTTTCTTTCTTACGTTGAATATCTTTCCTGCCAGACAATTACTTAAGTTTCCATTTTATTAACAGACAAGAACACTACAATTGGTAAACATACTTAAAAAAACATGTTAAGTACTTGTTTAAGCCGTGTTTTATTGAAGTCCCAATTTTCGTGAAAAAAGACTGACACGCGTTGATTGCATAAATAAAAAAGACTTATAAGTTTTGGCGCTTTTTAGTTTTGCTCTAATTACTGCGTCTTTGTTTTTAATGCTCTCTTTGTAATTTAGTGCGATTGAAAAATGTTTAGTTTTGTTTCATTGATTTGTTATTGTTTCTGTTTCGAAACTTCTTTTTTTTATGAAATAAATGACTTTGATGAGTTATATTGAAATTTTGCAATACGTATTATGATGATACATTGGGAAAACTTAATCGTTTTAAATTTGAAAAAAGTGCTATTTTCGCATTTCGGTGAGTTTGGTTTTGGTTTCAGTTTTAAAACTAGCACAGTGTGCTGTAAAAATATTAGTTATTTATGTTTAAATTTTTTTCGCTTTCAATTAATTGTCCAATTGTTTTCTATATTCAAACTAAAACAATATCACACCTGATGATTCTAGAACTTTTTTTTCTTCGTGTTTTCAGCCTGTAACGACTGTTTATTTTGTTCCAGAGAAATAAACATTTTATAAGTCGTATTTTTTAATTTTTATGTTTCGAAACCAGTTGTTTAAGAGGTCCTTTTAGGTCGAGAAATTGCCGATCTCTCAACAAAAATTTATTTAGGGTATACTATTTTTTATTTTTCACTATTTAAAATTATGATATTTTGGCCTCTAATATGATATAAATGGATCACACAATATCATATAATAGAATATATGTTTTACCATAAAAAAATTTACATTTAAAGGCCCACTGAGAAAAAAGTATGGTAAAAACTATTAGAATATGGTAAAACAGGGTGCGTAGCCAAATTGTTCAACAAAAAATAAGCACTTTTCAAGCACTCAAAAAATATTTTTAAGCACTTTAAAAAAATATCATAATTAGGCGAGGTTGCAAAGTTTTTGATAATTGACGGTTTTATCTTGTTTTAACCGTCATGTCGAAAAAAAACCTTTCTGCATTGTTTTTGACAATTGTCAAAAATCATGAAATTTTGAACCATGTAAAACGAATGGCGTTCTCATACCTTACGGACTGACAATACGCCGAAATGGATTGATTGCGTTTGAATTAATTGTGAAAACGTTGAATAGAACAATGTGAACTGAGTCTTTTTGCATAATTCCTTAGCGAAAATCAACATGGTAAAGGAAAAAACTCATTTTGAAAAAAGGAAAATTAAGCACTTTTTAAAAACACCCAATGAAATAAGCACCTTTAAGGGCTTTTAAAAAACGCTACGCACCCTGTAAAATTTACCGTGTTTTTGGCTGTATGGGAGCACCAGAAAGCTCAATAGTTTTTACCGAATCACTTTGGTAAAATTAACAATAAAATACGGTTTTGCAATATGTGATAAAAATTTTTAATGTGATAATTTTTTCATGATTCCTTAAACTATGGCATAAAAACCATTTATGGGGTTAAATTAATTTTTCAGTAACTATAATTTTGATAACTAATAATTTTTGGTAAACTGTTACCATATGAACCGAAAAAATACAAATTTAATTGTTTCAATACCATGCATTTTGATTTCATTAAACAGAATTACAGTTTTTTTTCAAACTAGAAATGTCATTATCATACTGAACGGTAATTTTACCAAATTTTTTTCCCCTTGCAGAAAAATTAAAAGGATATATAATTATACCATTAAATCTAATAGCTTAGGTGGGAAAAAGAAAATAATTTATCTTTTCAAAATACTAATGTGTTAGCGTATTCAGGAATAATTGAATTGAGCAATACATGATTCATTGCCCATATTGTTTAAAATATATGTTTTTTTCAATCTCAAAACCGTTCGTCTTATCACAAGCAGGCATAACCATCAATTCCCGATTGTTTCAAGTTCCATTCATTTCTTTTTAAAAGAAGTGACAATTATCTTGTATAAAGCAGGGCGCAGATTGTTTTAACACAAAGTCTGAAATACTGTGCTCCAATCTTTAACGACCATACCCAAATTCAATCATTATTTTAATAAACAACTATCAGTCGCTCCGAGTCAAGACAATGACCATTTGCATGTTGTGTGTCCACTCGCGAGACAATATATCTCTAAATAATGAAAATGTATCGCTAGAAGTAAATGAACGCCTCTATTATTCTTTTGTTTTAAGGCAAGCCGATGTGTGGCTCTTGGTTTTAATGTCGAAGCGGAGGGAAAAGTGTGCACGAAACAGGCGGATTTAAAAAGATGTCGACGCGTTCCACTAACCAACTTCGAAAGACTCCAAAGTTTGACCCTTTCTTCACACCAAACTTTTTCCAATCTCTGTTGATGTGTAGTCCGATTTCTATGCCAGTTTTCCCATCATGATCACGTTATAGAATTGTTCTTTTTTGGAACTCTATCTGGATCCTCGCATTGTTGCCACACGATGAAGCATGAATAGGAGGATTGCTCTCGTTTTCTTGTTGTGTTGTTATTTTGCAGATATGGATTAAATTATAGCTTAGAAGCGTCGTTTTACTTTTGAGATTTTCAAAAGAAAAAAAAAAGTGGAAGTTGAAGTTATGTGAATATTATGATTTTGTGTTTCAAAGCATACAATGTTGAATCTTTTGACTTTCGTATTTGTTTTATTTGTTTAATTTAAATCAGTTTTTTACTAAACATATAAAATTTTGACCCTGAATTAAGTTCTGGAGAAGATTCTGCTACATTTCTATAAAATGAATTACTTACTTTTTTCATTTAAAAAAATTATTTATGTCGTAGTTCTTCGCAGAAAAGTTTTCCTTCACAGATTCCTCCATCACAAATATAGCAATTTTCAGCCCCATGAAAAAACATTTCATTAAAAAAATGTACCAATTTTTATTTTTTAATGCTAGAAAATGTTTTTTTTGTTTCTCTTACTTTATAATATTACTTTCAAGGGGAAACAATACAGTAAAAACCTGTAAAAAGAAAGAATTATGTTAATGAATTTAGCAACGATTGTGATAAATTTCACTTCATACGTTTTTTTTAGCTTATTGCATAGATTTCAATCTTCATTTTATCAAGTTAGTAAAACAAAAATTTAAAAAATCAGCGTCTATATAATTCAATGTTTATAAATACTCTTAAGTTAAAAAAATAATCATCCAAATTTGATACTGTTTTGATTTTTTTAACCTACATAAATGTAGTTTTTTTTGCTCGTAGAATTTTTAAAAAGAAATTTTTTTTCTCACAAAATCGTGGTGTTCGGAAAAAATTCAAAAAATTACATAAAACAAGCTTTTTTGTGTGGATTATTCAAAACCAGTCAGATAACAATAAAAAAGCAGTTATTTTTTTCATTTTTCGAAAATTTTACTCTGTTTTTTAACTTTAAAATACATTTTATGCCATTTAATTAATTTATTTTCATAATAAAAAATGATAATTTAAATAAAATTCCGTTAAATTTCAATGCACGTAGCACGAAATTTTTTTTTATTATTGCATCATATTTTTTAGGTCAAAAATTTTAGGATTTATGCATTGTTCTCTACTTTATGTGATATCCTAGAATAGAGATAATTCTTCCTTTCTTCATTTTCACAAAAAAATTAAAAAAAATTTAATACAAATGATAACTTTCAACAATAAAAAAATTCTTTTTTCGCAAAGCTCAAAATCTGCAGATAATTGATTTTTCCTTCATTAAAAACTAAAGCAAAACTTATCTCTTTTATTTATACTTTGAGAACTTAGTTTATTATAAGCGATTCTAATGATGCTTCACAAAGTATCACACGTTAACAGAAATTATTTTTTTACGTAAATTGCTTTAAAAAAATTTTAAGCATGCTTTTTTATTTCCATTTATGATATGATATCACTCAGGTTTTTTTTAAATCTTTCGTAACTTTAAATATTGAAAGTTTCATAACATTTTGTAATACATCGCAAAACTTTAACGATATTTTCAGCTTTTCAGGCAAAATTTTTTGAATTAATTTTCCAAGTTATTTTGCTACATCTAATATTATGTTACAAAATATTGTAGAAAAGTCTAAACTTGGGCTAAGATGAGTTAACAGCCCAAATAAAAATAAGATTTTTAAATAAGTTATTTTACTGGGTGATTTAACCTTGGAGTGAAAATGAAAAATTATAATTATAAATCTATATTAATAAAGCAGATGTTTATATGTATGTACCGAATATAAATCCGGAAATTCTGAACTGATCCACAGCAACTTTGTAAATACGTTTAAAGACCTAACTGTTTACTATGTAATTACCTCCGAACATCGGTTCACGTATAACATGCCAAAGAATGCACGTTATAAATTATTTATCTTTGGTTTCATTATGTTAGGTTATCGCAAGTAAAATCAACGTTAACAATTTTATGATGTGTAGTTGTTACGGTGAATGACCGAAGTCTCGAAAATGTCAACATTCACCGGTGAATGTCAACAATCACATAGTCGCTTTGGTGAATGTCCGAAATATTTATTACATTCGCTTTGATATGAATTTATTCGTGAATATAATTACATTTATTGGATATTTTAATACTTACTGACGATAGATCAGAAGAAACATCAGTGTTTGGAGTATTGGGCCATACATTTACATTTGCCCGGTATACATTTGCTCGATACACCCTACACTGATGCTTTTTTAAGGTTAAGTGCCACTGCCCGGTATACCCTACACTGATGCTTTTTTAAGGTTAAGTGCCACTGCCCGGTATACCCTACACTGATGTTTTTTTAAGGTCAAGTGCCATTGCCCGGTATATATTTGCCCGATACTCCAAACACTGATGTTTCTTCTAATCTATCGTCAGTAAGTATTAAAATACAGAATAAATATAAATATATCAAATAAATATAATAATATCAACGAATAAATTAATATAAAATTGGATATAACAAATATTTCGGACATTCACTAAAGCGACTATGTGATTGTTGACATACACCGGTGAGGGTCCGAATGTACAAGAATGTAATGAAATATTCGATCTTTCACCTACGTATTTGGTGTTTGTCGACATTCACCGGTGAAAGTCAACAACCACCTATTTTGGTCATTCGCCGTAACATAGTGATAACGTAACGTTACCGTTAAAATTGAAGATAATATAAAAGTTTTCACACTATAAATCAAATGAGTTTTTGTCTTTCTATGAAGAAATTTTCGACTGGCCCAGCACAGATAGCCATAATCCAAAAGATTTATGAATCTACACAAATATGTTTATAAATATGTAGTCTAAGACTTAAACGAAGTCTTTATTTTATTTCTAAATGACAAATTATGAATATTTTCGCTTGTTAAAAATAATGTATTGTATTCTTTTTAAGATTTTGTCGAAAAACTGATTCTAATTATTTTTCAAATTTAAAAATCAAGTGATGTTATTGCATAATTGCAATAGAATGTTTTATAACCAGCCATATTTTAGTATCAAAAAATAAAAAAAAGCTTTATTTAAATTTCTTGTCTCTCCGGAAAAATTAGTTTTGGCCGTTTTTTTTTTAATTCAGTGATTCAATTAAACAACACAAAAAATTTGATATGATATATATTATTGAAATATGATTTCTATAGTAAAAAAAGGACAACCTTTTTTATAAACGAGTTTATAAACAGTGATTAACGCTTCATGCTGTTGTTGTTACACTTGCCAATAAATCAATGCCAATGCCATTAGTCCCATCAATGCCATTTGCCAATACCAGCAAACCAGCTTGGAAAATAAAGTGAATTTTTAAGGCAGAGAGTGCGTTTTTCGTTCTTTCAGTGACGTTCTCTATGCCCAAGAATATGAATTCAGACGCACACACGTAACAACCCGTTTTACAGGGAGGATCTAATCATACTCCATTCATTCATTCACAAATCGTAATTTTGACCTGAATCAGAGAACAATCAATCTCCAATTCAGTACTCCCAGAGATATTGATTTTTTTTATTAGAACTTTGAGGTCTTGGTGACCCCGACGAATTCAACGGGCTCCATTTACAATTTAATTCTTTCACCGGAGTGGTTTGAAGTCATGACCATGAGCTCAACTTCCTACCAACCAGGTTATACCGGCCTTAAACGTTTAATAAATATTACAATTTTGAGAAAACATTTCTATAAATAATAAATAACAAAATTGTTTACAAATCAGCAAAATTTAAAAAGAAATTGTTAAACAGAGAGAAACATTTTAGCGTAGCATTTAGGTAAATTATTTTACAGCAATATATAATAAACTTTAGAAAATTATAAGTCCATTAATTAATTCTATCTAGAAATATTATATTTATTTAAAAAAAAAAGATGAACTCGAAACCTACCAATACAATTAATATATTATTTTATGATATGCGACGCACAAAGATTTTTGTAACAAGACACAAAATATAAAAGTTACTCATTAAATAAATTTTGACCGAAGGAATAGATTTTTCTGTTCTAATTAATTTGTGTAAGGTTTTTAAATTATACATAAAACGAAATAGGTCGAATAATTAAAGAAAAATGAAAGGAACGATTTTTATTTAATATATATTTCCCGTGCGAAATAAAACTTCTGGTATGAATGTGTAAAAAACTCCAGACATCTTACCTCTAAGCATTACTTTTAAAACTAATAAAAGATTTTTCCTTGCCTTTCGTAACAAACAAATTTAATTACTCCAAAAGGGGAAATCTAATTAACGATATTTTATGACTATTTCAGTGGCAACACTACCTAATTTAGAAGAAAATAAATTCATTTGTGGTTAAACCTTTGATATTTATGACGGGCGGCAAAATATTCTTTCAAATATACATGATTTGTAATTTCAAAAGCACATCTGCTAAAGAAAATGTACATGATTCGCAATTTTAAAAACACATCTATTAATAGCAACAATAAAAATGAAACACAAATGCTAAAAAAAAGTAATAATATACATAAAACAAAAACAAATATCAAAATAAGACAGAAAAAATGTTTGGCAACAATTTTTTGCTCATGAAGGCGTGCAATGTCAAGGGGCATGCCGACGAATTAGCTCTTTTATGTTGACCCACTTTTTCAATGTCTAAAGATACTTTCCGCCAATGAAGCGGGTAAGAAGTGGGGAGGAGCAAGGGAGTAGATAAAAGCAGCACTAATTCGCATAGATTTAAAATTGCTGAGTAAAAAATTGGGGTCGTCAAACTTTAAGTTATGACCATGATGAACAATAATGTTTGGACAGTGTTTACAAATGGTCGGTGGAATTTATCCTCTAAAATAACCGTAAAAAACTAATGCACGTTAACAATACGAGTTGCAAAGAAATCAGCAATCGCTGGATTGTTTGAAATACAAGGACATTTTTAGCAATCTTTTCCGTTTTCTAAATAAGATTCCAAACAGAAATAGTTGGAAAATAACAAATTATTTTGTAAAGTTATTAAAATAATTTAAGAGTAAAATTAAACTTTATTCAATTGACTTTATGCATTTCAGTGAACTTAAAAAAATTCTAAACAAAACTAATATGAAGAAAGAAAAAATAATATTTTTAATTAACATTTTTTTAAGAAAAGGAATTCCAAAATTCAATTCAAAGTTTATTTTAAAAATTAGCAATCCTAATTCGCACGTATGTCAAAATTTAAGTTATGACCATGATAAACAATAATGTTTGGACAGTGTTTACAAATGGTAGATGGAATTTATCCTCTAAAATAACTGTAAAAAATTAATGGACGTTAACAATTCGAGTTGCAAAGAAATCGGTAATCGGCGAATTGTTTAGTATATATTGAAATTTTTAGCAATCTTTTCCGTTTTCTAAATAAAATTCTAAACAGAAATAGTTGGAAAATAACGAAATATTTCGTAAAGGTATTAAGATGAATAATTTAAGATGAAATAAAATTTCATGCAATTGACTTCAAACATTTCAGTGAACTTTAAAAATTCTAAACAAAACTAATCTGAAGGATGAAAAAATAATAACTAACTTTATTTTTAAAAAAGGAATTCTTCAATTCAATGTTTATTTTAAATCTTAGCAACCCTAATTCACACGTAGGTCAAACGTTACGTTATGACCATGATAATATTAATGACCAATTATGACCATGATACGTTATGACCATGATATTGACAATATTTACTGTCTTTAGATCTTTAAAACAACAATAAAATGTATGCGCATTAAAAATAAGAATTTCGAAGATAGACGATAGCAAATTATTTGGAATACAAGAGCATTCCCAAAATTTCTTCGATGTTTTGAATAAAAACTCGAACTAAAATCATTAAGAAATAAATGTTTGTTTTGAAAAAAAAAAATTTAAAGTCAACTATTTCTATTCGTAATAGCAATTGAAATAAATTAAGAACAATAAAATAGAAATTCTTAAAACTACGTTTTTCTGATAGACTAAAAAGGAATCTAGACTAAAAGGACTACAAAAGAATAGTTTATTAGTTGGTTGGAATTTCTTTTTTCTTTTGACAATAAAGTCCTTGTGGCGATAATATGACGTTAAATTTGATAGTAACGATTAAAAACGATTGAAATGTATATCTGTGAGAATTTGTTACTAAGCTTTAAGTGAGATTTTAGCATTCAAAAAAGTAGCTGTTATATTGATTAACGATAAAATTCTGATGTAATGTTAAGTAAAACTTATCACAAGATATTTTGGAAGTTAAATAGGTTGGATAAAAATTTTGATGTCAAAACTAGATAGTGTTAATACTAAAAACACAGCAACGATTTTCGATTTGCTGAGATAGATTTAAATAGATAAGCGATGTATCAAAGAGATATTAGTTGCCTATAAAAGAAACTACAAAGCAACTTTTAACTAATATTCAATTAAAGGATATTATTATTTATACATTTTTATGTTGATTTCTTCAGAAAATAGTAACTAAACTATTTTTATTTTCGTCTTAGCTATCGTTCTTAAACATTTCTTATTTATTAGGATTTTGTTTAATGATATAAATTAAAGTTAGGAATCCAGTGTAAATTGTGTTTGAAGTATAATTGCACTTAATTTTGAAATGAAATTTTGCCAAAATGCTATACCATGTAGTTCGAAGCTGTAAGTAGCAGCCAGCTTGTAAGGGTGATAAAACTTGTCGTTGCCAAAGGTGGTTTGATAATAATATTATAAAAACTATATTAAGTCTTGAACGTATATTCATAAAATATGAATTTTTCGTATTCATTTTCCAATTAATGATTATAAAATTCATCTATTTAATGAAACTAAACACACGGAGAAAAATCATTAGCGTCTTAAAAGGTAATACGCAATATCAATATAATGGTGCAGCATAAAAGTAGTAATTCTTGTTGTAATTACTGAAATAAAACAGAATAGAAATCATTATTCTTAGAAGATGTCATTATTTTACAATCTTCATAGCTTTGATTTGAAATGGATATGGTATAAAAATGCAATTCCTTACTTATTGTTTTTGTAAAATAAAAATTTTAAAACTAATTTGAAAAATTCAAAATTTTCAATATGATCGCTAAATTTAATAATAGTTATAATTTAAAAAAAATCATGCATTGATTTAAGTTTGCCATTTCGACTTTGCCATTGAAGATACAAAAAAATGATTAAAAACCCCCTTCATTATTTAAAAAAAAAGTTATTTTAAAAAGAATAACAGTTTCGAAATTACTGTAACATTAAATAACGATTAACTCTAATTGAAACCACACGAAGATCCAAAGTAAATCACATCCAACATGATAATTGTTGCTAAACATAAAACTAGTTTATCACCTTCAGGGGTTGTGTGTACAGAAAAGTTGTAAGCTTTAACGTTTTTGAATCGTACGTACTTGGTTCGAAGTGGATTTTAATGAATTCAATTCATTAAAGATTGATAGTTCTTAATCGGGTCATGATTTGTTACTCTATTTCTATTCATGTTGTTCGAAAAGCATGTTTTAAGACACAAGGAAAAAGGATTGTAGTGATTTCTTTTTTCCCACTATATCTTTCACTTCCTCTTAATTGTTTGAGACTGTTTTAAATTTTTTGATGGAATTTCATTTAATTTTCTGCATAATTGGCTTCTGTAATTTAGCTGTCCTTTGTTTCTGTTTCTTTATGCTTTATTAGGTTTGTTACCGATAGCTTCCATCGTCATACGAAATAACGGTTTAAAGAATACTTCTAGAGACCATGAAACAAATTCGTCCACACGCAGAATCAAAGCCAGATTTTTGTTTATATAGGTCACAGAGACCAATAATACACACCATATATCAAATACGGCAATACCGCCTTCATAGATATACATATCGCAAACAACAAAGCATATATAAACAAAATATCATAACCATTATTGATAACTCTTATTATCGAATATGATAATATCGTGATTATTATTGATTAAGTAACAGACCAAAAAGATAATATTGCGAATATTAATATTATTAATAACGATAGTTATTGAATTGACCGTTGATGTTATTTCTTTCTCTTCTTCTTGGCACTACAGCCGTGAGTAGATCAGAGATAACTTTTATTTAGGTAGCAGAACATATTTACCATTGTAAAATATAGTATAAGTTGGTTAGATTGGGAAAATATCACGGTGTAATGTTAATTATTGATAATTTTGACAATACCTCGCGATATTAAAATTATGCACTTATCGGTTATGGAGACCAATGTATGTGTTGGCGATAACTTGGAAGAGTATTCGTCAACATATTGTCTCCATAACCAGTAAGTACCTTTTTACTCGAATAATAGGTTATTAATAAATGTTGCGAGTTCAAAAGAATTATACAAAAGAGTTATATGACTAATAGGTTAAGTTATGCACTTCTCAAGATATTATGAAATGCTGTTTTTGAAAATTTTAAAAATGCTTTTATCAAGAAAAGTCATTGCTTTTGGACATGGCAGGTGTTTGTGATCTTGATTTTTAAAATTTGAGGAGTTTTATCATTACGCAAAACTGTGAAGTTATTAATTGATTTCAATTAATTATATCTAAGTTCAAAAATCATTCTGAATTGCCAAAAGTTCAGAAAGTTTAATCATTTTTAAATATTTCAAATATTTATTCATTTAAAATCCAGCCATTCTTTTTATCAAGACAGTACACATATCGAAGACTAATTTTATTTTATTTAATAACAGTTGGTGAACAGTCGGACCAATTTTGAGTTTACGACAACCATTGTTCAACTTCGTAGCCTTGTAATTTTGAACCCAATCCAGAAGACAAAGAAGCTCCTGGATCAAGTACTGGGGAAAATTCACCTTCGTGGAGGAATTTTTGAGGGAATTAACCCGCATTTGTGTTACATAGAGAAGAAAATCACGGAAATCTCCCATGGTTAGCCTGACGACAAGGAGACTTCAACCCATGATCCGTTTACCACTGAGGATATTTCACGTCAGGATTGTGGCCAGTACGAGTCGGTTGCGGAATTCGAATCCACCAGCCGGTCACTCTAATGTGAACCCGGTTTACCTTATTGGAAGACGAGCACTCTACCCCCTGAATCACCACGGCCCAGCCTAAGCTAATTTAATAATCAAGCTCTCTTCAAACTGCCGCCTTTACTTTGCATAGTGCTGTGTTAATCGAAAAAAAAAACTGTAATTTATAATCAGCCTGACGCTTTTTGGGCTTATTATATTGAGCCCAAGCTTTTTGGACTTATTATATTGATCCCCAAGCTTTTAGGCTGAATAGAAAATACATCTTTCTTTGCTCAATAAGCCTGATTTATTGTGGGCAGTCTGTGAATACCCAAAGTTGTGAAGGCATCTTGTAGATAGCTTAGTTAGAAGTTTACTGCAATGAGCACCCCCAACAAATTCAGACTGACTGTGTAAATCTTCGAACATTTCCTACTTATAGGCTGATTATAATAAGTCAAAAAATATTACGCATATTAGAAAAATTTGAAAACTTTTCCAATCAGCCTTGCGTATTTCAAAATGTCAGCGACAGTTTTAGAGAGCCGGGAGCTTTTTAATTAGCCTATGACAAATATACAATGTAAATTTAAAAGTTTTACTTCGAGTTGTGTTTTAATATTTTCTTTAACGAAAGAATGATAAGAAACATTCTAAATGCTTTTCAGAGGGAGTCAGTTCTTTTTTTAAGTGCAGAATTTTAAAAAGCATAATAATCTCAATGCTGTTATTATTATTATTCTACACAAGGAGGCTTTAGTACCCAACTCTTGCTTTTTTTGTTACTTTAGACATAAACTCAAGTGTGAGCATATAATATAAATATCTCGAAACAGATAGATAAATTTTCCTACTACAAAAAATAACTAGTAGTTATTCAAAGCAAAAAAAAAAAAAATTGAAAAAATGTTTAAAGAAGCGCTTATGAAATAGCCTTCGAACAAATTATATTAGTAAAAAAAAAGACTTGTATTAAGTTCAGAATTAAATATAGCCTTTTCAGTAAGTCTATTTTTAATTTCGTAGTTCCATTTCTGCGGGTTACAAATTGACCAGCAAGGATTTGTCCAAGTCCAATTTGTTTTTGTTTAAAATCTAATAGTTCTCGAACTAATTATCAAATTTTAAAAATTTTATTCCTCTATACGCTTTATATATTTTTCGACATTCTTTCGTAATTTTTACTCTATAGTTTTATACATTTTTCACAGCAAAACAAAATCTAACCTAAGAATATAAAGCAAAAGAAGTTAGAAAAAGTTCTGAAATATCACTTCAAAGTACAATAAATTTTGAACGGATTGGAATACTTTTTTTAAAAAAGAAATCCAGCGTTAGTTCACAAATAAAAATGGCTTACCCCCCCCTTTAGAGTACGTACATTTTATTGGTCTATCCCCCTTTTTCATAAAAATTAAAATAATTATGTTTTGAATAAAATTAAATATTTATTTAAAATAATTTATTCATCAAAGTCAAATTTAAATTTGGTGTATGCTTATAATGTACGTACTTTGTATAATACGTCCCCCCCTCCCCATGGTACAAAACCGTACAAAATAGCAAATCCCTTCCTCCCCCCTTAGGGATGTACGTACTTTTTGAATGGCCCCTTATACAGTTTACACGAAAAAAAAAGTTTCAATATACCATAGTTAATACCAAAATTAATACCATATTTAAATGGAATATCCATATTCAAACAACTAATTAGATTCTAAAAAAGGAACTCATAATGAGTGATATCCAAGCAGTGACTGCAAATTGGCCAAGGTACGATATCCCGTTGTACCTTTAATCGATTTCTCGTACTTAAGAATTATTATTATTATTATTACTGCTAAAGGGTATGACTGAAATCGTTTACAAAAAAATAGATAAAAGTGTAATGTATTTCCTACAAAATGTCGAAGTTATTTCTATTATTTATTTTCTACATAAAAAAAAAAAACTAAAGTTGGTCCCCTTATACTAAAGCAATAGAAGAACTGAAAAACATTGATTAATAATAGAAGTAAAATCAGAGGTCAATTAAGAGGACGTAGTAGATACTTTTAAGGGTTCTTAACGTCGTTTAAAGTCACTTAAGTGTTTTCAAAGTGTATGATTAGAAATAAATTGCAATGTTGTTTAAAAAAAATATCAATGCATAACTTATACAGTAAATTCATATTCTCTACACATTATACGAGTATAATGTAAGGTTTTTGATTAATAGATATACCGTCTTGAGAGAAATGATGTAACCAACTTCCATTTACTAATTTATATCATAAAACATTCCTTAAAGCTGTTACATTGTAAAAAATTCAAGAAACTTTTGAGGTAAATATTACTGTAAAGTATAAATTCTACAGTACAATTAAATTTTTCCGAAAATGTATATGAAAAACAGTCTTGATTAATGATTATAGACAGCATTATTAGTTTAATTTAATCTGCTGATATTTGTGATTCGGTTTTCTTATTTATTTTACTTTAATTTATTTGAAACCAATCACAATTTGTGGCAGTATGTACTTAGGTTAGTGCGTTGGAAAATTGGATCCATTGCCCGTTTCGCATGGCAAAGGGGTTATGAACTTTCTCTCTTATAAATTGTTAGATTTTTCTATTTTCTATTATATAAATTCTTTCGTTAAGTCTTGAATTTATAGTGAGTTACATTGGCACATTGAGAGCTAGTACTTTTTTCTGCGAAATTCCAAGAATTCTTTCTTATATAGATCTCAGGACACGTTTTTTGGCAACCGGCCTGTGTAGGGGGCAGGGAACTGTCCTTGCATCAGAAAGGTTCAGGATTCGAATCCCGGGCAAGGCATAGATGTTTCTTTCTATCTCTGTGTATTCTATGTCCTTTCTTCTTTATGTGTGAATGTGACCTGCTCTATAAACGGGCTGTGGTTGCGTGAATGGCGTGGCAGAAGTCGAATTCCTGGCCATAGATGGCGCCACTGAAAAACAGGAACAATTGCACCCCCACTGCCTAAACACGCATACGACAAAAAAAAGGCCATGTTTTAAGAGGTTAAAAATGCTTTGCGCATAATCAATATATATTTTTTTTCAGTTTGTCCATAATCATTTGATGATTTCGAAATATTATTTGTATGAGATTTCGGTAATTACGACACGACTGCTATAAACTTTGCTCGTGATAATTTGACATGACTACGTTTAGTTTACGTAATAGTTTACCCATTCAAGAATTAGTTAATGCTTTCAAACTATAAACATATTTTTCAAAAAAAAATCCAGTTATTATCTTAATTAAAATTACAAACTAAAAATAAAGATAAACGTTATAGTCTATAAATAAATAAGAATTACCAATTCCACAATAAAAAGTCTACAACCTCTAAAAGTGTAAGTTTCACCTATTGTTTATTCCTTCACACTAGCACGATCAGATAGATATAGAAAACAAAACCTAATTATAATAGTTATCCTGATAAATGTATTCCCCTTGTCCTTATTACTCTTCCATCCAAGGAATGAAAGTTGTTTGCGAAAGTTTCAAGAAGAGAATTGTATGGAGCAAGGACGATCTTTAAAGAAACAATACGACCACTTGTAACATTTAGAAATGGATGAAACGCATACAGGTGTTAAGTCCTTCTTACTTAAAATTTTCGGAGCATTGGGTTTTTGGAAACTTAAAAAAAAACTTTAAAAAATATGTGAATAAAGTTTTGTGGATTTATATATTTAAATTATATACCGAATAATGTATGGTTTCATATTTAATTAAAAATTAGTCATTTTACGTCATGGTCATTTAAAAGTCCGAGTGAGTCATTTTAAATTTTTCTCCACTATAACGGGTTTTTGTTTTTGTTAGTTCGTTCAATAAAAGGTCAATTTTTTGAGTTATGCACGCGTTTGTTTTACACGCGGTTATTTTAGACATTTTTTAATTTATTTTTAAATGCATTGGTCGATATGGCAAACGTTCTTGATAAAGTAAGCCATTCTTGATTAAGTAAAAGAAGGAGCGTGCTACAGTATTAACGAATTGATTGAAAAAAGTCGTATGTTTAAAATTCGATTTTTCAGGAAATATTTGACAAGTTTTGCTCACAATTTGTATTTTAAATTGTAAAATTACATTCTTTAAAATAATGTCAAAAATGTGTACCTTACAATTAAAAACATTTTTTCTACTATTTTGAAATAAAATAATAAAAAATAATGAATATTTACTAAAAAAATATTTTTTGAATGGAATTATCTTTGGGCAAAAGAATTTTAAAAATGCTTGCAAGAATTTTTTGATTCGATTAAAAAGTTCTCGAGATATGACAAATACGCAAAAAGTAAAATTAATATTAAGGGGTTCACATTTTGGACTGCTCTCCTGACCAAATTATTTGGACCATATTTTCCAGATAGCTGCTACCCCCTATATAGATAGCTTGTGGTTATGAAATTACGAATTCCGCATCTGGCTTGCACCGACCACAAGTAATATATCAAGATACAAAGTAATATATCCTCAGTGGTAGACGGATCATGAGTTAGAGTCGTTAGGCTACCCGTGGAAGGTTTCCATGGTTTTCCCTTCCATGTAACGCAAATGCGGGTTACTTACATCAAAAAGTCCACCAGGAAGGCAAATTTCCCTCAACACTTGATCCAGGAGTTTCCTTGTCTTCTGGATATGGTCCAAAATTACAAGGCTAAGGAGTTGAACATTAGTAATCGTAAAACTAAAATTGGGTCGGCTGTTCAATGACGGTTATAAAATGAACTTAATATATTAACCTACATCTCGAAAGTTGCTGACGAAATACAACAATCCTCAAAATAAATAATCAAATGTGACCCAGGTTACGAAGTACTTTTAACAAGTGCAGAAGAAATAAGATTTAAAGCATAACTAATGAATGATTCCTATTAAACGTATACACCAACTTAATCAAAGGATAAAAATATTTAATTTCTTTAGACAATTTTTTGCTGTTGTAAAGAGTTCAGATATTACTTCACCTTAGAGTCCTATTACGTAAATTATTATGGTCATTTAAATATAAATGGAAAATGTTTTAGTTTTTTAAGGGAAAAAAAAATTCCACGTGATCTTGGAATCGTATTGTTGTGTTCTCGTTCAACTACGACGGCAAATGGTAATGAACTCGTAACACATTCACCTACTTCCGGAAAATTACCTTTTCAGAAAAATAAATTCTTATTATTCAGATTTCCCCCAAAAAGAGCCAAATGTGAATTTCTATTTGTAATTTGAAAGTTTTTGACCTATATCGTTTTGTTGTAATAAATTATGTCACGGTAGGCAATTTTCCAAAAATGACCGAGACATTGCATAATTTATTTTAAAATGACAGTTTTAAATAGAAAAATATCAACATATTATGTAACACATGTGAAATTATTTCACTGTTATGTCATAATTATGCGTAGTGAGTTAGATGAAGTTATGCCATTCTTATACAATACGAATGTAATACAGCATTGAAATTTAAATTCTTATTTTGAGTGCTGAAATAGTAAGCGTTGAAATTTTAATTATTTTGGAAAAATTGAAGTTTATATATGCATATAATGATAGAAATGTGGTAATAAGATCCACAAAAACTCAGCTAAATATTTAATTTGTCACCTAGAGACCTAGTTTTCGGGCAATTTATACAATATCATTTATGATTAATTTAAAAAGAAAAGTGTATATTTTAGAATTAAAATACATACATACATTTATTTATTTAATTATTTGAATTACTGTAATCAGTTTTTTAAGTACTATGATTTGTTTATAGCTACTTATTTATGTAAAATATTTGGTTAATTTCCAGTGTGTTTGATTTCACATTAAGAGTAAAGTAGAGCAGATTAAAGTGGGGTAAATGTAATTTCACATATTTCAGGGTCCTGTAATTTCTTTGCCAGTTCTGAGCGATTGCGTTTCTTTTGATGGTGCCATCTATGAACAAAAATTTGACTTCTACCACACCCATACGTCACACCCGGAAGAAAAGACATGCCAACACAATTTTGGTCTCCTCTAGAGTAGTGCTTACCAACCTTTTTGCAGCCGCGGACGGGTCAACGTTTAATAATTTTAAAGCGGCTCTCTGTGGGTGGGGGAGACTTTAATTGTTTATATTGTTTTGATTTAATAATTTTAATTTAATTGCATTTAAACATGCCTTTAAAATACAATTGCATGCTCGGTATTGGCGTGTCTTTAGGTGACGTCTCTCAGGTGCCGATTAACCTGTTGTCCATGGAAAGTCTAACAAACCAGAGAAATACCTCTAAAATGTAAGTAATTTATTGTTCCACTTTCGACCCGGTACCATACGATGCAGGGACCGGTACTGGTCAGCGGTCCTCGGGCCAGAGACCAGAGGGCTTTTAAGACCAATGCTCAACAGCAGCTGTTCCCAATTTATTTCGGCTACGGAACCCTAAGCGATCAACCTTCTTCCGCGGAACCTCGACTTTAGAAATAATGTTAGGGTAATTGGGAGCAAAATAACCTATAAAAGACTATTTTTAAAATATTTAAGAGAATGAAGAGTTTTCTTTGTGTTATCATTAATAATCTTAAATAAAGTTTTATACCTGACAGTTTAATTTGAAGTCTGTGTTACATATATTCTAGTTATGACTTTGTTTTTGGAGTACATGCATAAGCTGAAAATAGTAAAATATATGAATAAAATAAGCTGAATTATGGTTTACTTCGAAATGAAAATTTAACAGAACTGCTATAAAAAACTTATAAATTTTATTTTGATTTGAGAAGCTCGATAGGAAATAACTACAATGCATTATTCTAATAATGCTTGTTCTTTTCATAATTTGTCTAATATATTATTGTTCAAAATATTATATTTTATTTAAAAAAATGCCATTTCCATTTTATTAGCATTTTATTCAAACTAATTCATAAAGGCAACCAAAAGATTAAATAAATTATGAATTATAGGTCAAAATTTTTCACTGGTCATAAAAAGTACTAATTCACAGAACCTTCTTCTACGGAATCATAGGGGTTCCACGGAGCACCATTTGGGAACAGTTGTTGTATAGAGTGGATGCCCCCCCCCACACTCCTACGCTATAGTAGCTCGACGACCAACGCTCGAAGTCGAGCGCAATACAGTAGTTGAACAATATAGCGAGAACCAATGCCGCGCACCTTCTGCGATCTACCAGGAACATTTAATGTGAAGAATGAAATTTATTCGCTGTTTTTATTAATAACAGTCCTGAAACTATTTTTTAGGTGAGGCAGTTGATTTCATAGGTCAGCAGCTGTCTTTTATTTAATCATTTTCTTCGTATACATAAGTTAAATTTAATAAAATTAGCTGAATTCTGTTTTTGGAGAAAGAACTGTTTAAAACTGTTAGGAATGGTTAAAAAAAAAGAAGATTCTTGAGGAAAAGAAGAAGAAAACAATTAATATTGAGTTTATCTTGATTTTCAAAGTTCGATGAGAAATACTTACGCATTATGTATGAATAGAATGTAAAATACTTACGAAATTTTTTTTCTTTTAAATTTTATAAAAATAATCGAAATATTGAATAAATAATAGAATATTGGTTGGATACAAACCTATTTTATTCTTCAAAAATCATTTCTGATTTAAAAAAAAGTCCTAGCTCGAGGGACCATTGTGACTTTTCTACGGAACCATAGGGTATGGAATTTATACGGAATGGAAAGCCTTTTGGAAATGATTGACATATTTGAATGATGGTGATAAAATAAATGAATTTTTTTTCCAACTTAAAATAAACAATCAACTTTTGTTGTTATAATTAGAAATGATGCAGGTGCCCAAAAAGTGAACGCCCAGAATACCTTTAGACCTTATGATCGGATGTTCAAGCTTTAAAACTCAATCTTACTGATTCGAGAACTTAACCTTGAACATACTTATTGATTAGCATAGATGGCATTTTAAGTTAAAAAATCATTCACAAAAATGTATTTTCTCGGAATTAACAATTTATTTTTCTTTTTTTACTGATTTGGATTTTAATCTCTACTTCTATTATTTTTACTGTTTGGATTTCTATCGGAAATAAAGGTTATAATTTTTATTACCATATTTAGTAAAACAAAAACGAAACTGAAAAGTAAATCTAACCGTATAAATGATTTTTATGCCATGCTCTAAGGTATCATGATAAAATTATCATATTTTACCTAATTTAACAAATTTTTTATCACAGATTATAATCTCAAATTATAAAACCATATTATATTGTTTATTTTGCCAAAACTATTACCAATTCATTTCGGTTAAAATTAGGCTCTAGGGTATCATGATAAAATTATCAAACTTTGCTAAATTAACCAAATTTTTATCACAGATTATAATCGCAAATTGTAAAACCATATTTTATTGTTTATTTTACCAAAATTATAACCAATTCGTTTTGGTAAAAATTATCGAGCTTTTTGCTTTTCCCATAGATCCAGAAACACGATAAATTTTATCATATTCTGCATATTCTGATAGTTTTGTCCATTCTTCTTTTCTCAGTGCAAAAATAGCAACAAAAAAAAAATAACTATTACATAGCTTATAATTTTACGAAAAAGTGCAGACTTGTTCATGTTGAAAAGCTTAAGAATTTTTTTTTTTGAAATCATGCTAATTTTGTTTTGAGAAATATCGGTTATATTTGATACGTATTTCATCCAGATACACTTTTATCTAGATAAGCATTGTTACATTTAATACAAATTTAGATAGTATTGTATTTGCATTTTGTATCTAGATAGTTTTATTTAAGATTTCTGCGCAAAGAGTAAATATGCTCTAATTATGTAGAGTATTGTAATAGGAATGGAGTTAAAATTGAATGTGAAACATGTTGGAATGATGAAAATCAACCGGCTAAAACATAGAAAATATACGACCGAAACCAATATTTTGAACTTTTCAGATTCACTAAAAACCCTTTTCTAATTTCTCGAAACAAATACACAAAAATGTTTAGCTTATATTAATAAAAAAATTGTTTCTGTATGAAGTTTATTTAAGTTTTTTTTATTAAAATAAATTAATCAAATCAGAAAAATGCAAACCTCAATTTTTATTTTATTTTTACTCCACTCAGAACCTAAGCGATCTTCCCAATTGCCTCATTTTAATAATTAATTAAATTCTAAATTTTTCGATTAATAAACAGATACAAATATAGTACCTTTAAAAGATGGTTTTTCAATTCACAATTCATCTTAAATTTACAATGAATTTTTACTACCATAAAAAATTTATATTACGTGAATTTTATAAATATTTTCACCCATTCCGTCGTTCTGACCTAAATTCTCTTCTTCCTTATCTAGAACATGTGTGTAAGGGGGAAAAATTCTGTAGAATACTATAACGGTAGCATCCTCACTTGGCGTCCAAAAGTGAAAGGGACGATAATTTAAAGAGGGAAACTTTCATTCTTTTCTCGAATGACATCATCTTCAGTGTGATATCATTCCAAAGATTTTGTATTTTCCTCATCAAGATATACGTTGATTCTTCACGTTGACACGTTGATGAATGTTACTTCCTCATCGGAACAAGACTTAAATTCGAAGCAAACGATTTTTTGTTCGTCCGAACACCCCATCGTGAGGGAGATTCATGGGATGCCAACGGTTACGAAACGTTAAAAAACTGTAACGGGAAGATCTAAAAGGAAAGTGTTTCGAAATATTACATGTGATTTCCAGTTTTTACCGGTTTTGGAATTCTTTCTTATATAAAATAGTCAAATGACAATTTTTTTTTATAACTAATTGATAAACGATGTTTTCTTTTCTTTCGCATTCGATAGTTTGATCGACGATTATTAATGCGTTATTGTTTCCATAACTGATATCGTTCAGTGACAGGAAAACTTGCTGAAATTATTGATTTTAAGTCGATTAAGTGAATTGTAAGTTAATGTTGAAAAAAAAAACTAAATAAACTAAGTACTTATGCTGAGATCAGAAGTTACAAAATTTGAAAGAAATGGTTAGCATTGTATATATTTTTTTTTGTCAAAATAAGTCCAGTATTTCACGAGTTAATAACTATAGTTATTGGACTCATTTTTTGTCAAAATAAGTCCAGTATTTTTTGAGTTAGTAAATATAGTTATTGGACTCATTTTTTGTCAAAATAAGTCTAGTATTTTATGAGTTAGTAAATACAGTTATCGGACTCATTTTTTGTCAAAATAAGTCCAGTATTTTATGAGTTAGTAAATATGAGTTACTATAGTTTTGTGCACACACGATGTAGCAACCTTGCATCATAACGTCCATTTTCGTTTGGACCACAAGGGTCATCGACTATATTAGTAATTATCATTAGAGTTTTATTCAGATAATACAACTGACTACAAAATATCATAGCAATATGTTAATAAATTTTTGATTATTTATAACATATGATACATAACAAAATTGTTTCTAGTTTATTACGTACAGAGGTATTTTTGAACAGAAATTTACACTTAAGCTGCTACACTTACTTGTTTGTTTATAAAATGCAAATTAATACGATACTATTCAGTAGCTATTGTTCAAAGATTATTTGTTTATGTTTTATTTCTTCAAAGCTTGATAGTTCAAAAAAAATTTGCATACTATCCATGAGGTAATGATGTATATCTTATGTTTCTTAAATTATGATAATTTAAACTTAATGCTTGTAAGTTTGAATATTAGATAATGATATCATTATTTCATTGTGCTGTGTTTTTAATGTGTCGCACACGCAATCATTTTTTGCAAAGAAATTTTAATGACGAAGATAATATGAATTGCAGACAATGGTTTGCAAAAATGAACAGCCTCTGGTTGAATAACGTAGATTTTTACACTAACAGCAATACTCACCTTAGTAGCGTTAAAAAAATATGATTGCGTTGGTTGATTTTTAATGGCGGACTTACAATTAGACTGAGGGATAATTTCCTATAATTAAACTGGTAACTTCAGTTAGGAAAAGTACACAGAGAAAAAAATTCTGGTAAAATTACCGGCAATGAAATTTTTGTTAAAAAACAACAACATAGTTCTTTAAATTAAAGCCAAAATATTCATTTAAACCATTCATTTGGTAATTTTTCCGCTCATATAGTAACGGTTTACCGGAAATTCAAATTTCAGTTCTTATTACCACACATTTAGTAAAAAAATATAAAGACTGAAAAATAAATTTAATTTAATAAATATTTTTTAAGCCATTCTCAAAGGTATCATACTGATAGAACTACCAAGTTTTATCACATATTATAAAACCATCTTTAATTGTTAATTTTATCAAAATCATTATCGGAGCACTTTCGTAAAAATTTCCCGGCTTTTTGGTGTTCCAATAGAGCCAATAATTTGCCATATTCTGATAGTTTAAACCATAATTATTTTTTCAGTATAACAATCAATACGAAAAATTAACTTTTTATATTGAAGAAGTTGAATTTAGTTTATTTAAGTTCGTATACTTTAGAAATCAAATGTTTAATAATAAGAAGAATTTATGTAGCAACCATATTTACCTAAGCCAGTGTTTCCCAAAGTATGGTACGCGTACCCCCAGGTGTACGGGAACAGTTTAGCGGGGGTACGCTTTCTTATGAGAAATATCTCGCAAGCGAAAATTTCAAACAGTTTTATTTACTAACAAAGCTAGCCATGAAAATTTACGATTACGTATTTTTCTATTGGCTATTTTTTGTAGAGTTAACAGTTAATAATTAGTGGTGTCAACAGCCAGGTGTGATTTTTAAATTTTGTGTAATTTTTTTATAGTAAAAAATACATTCATTTTCTTATTGGTGGTACACAGCGTTACGAAAAATTTAGAAAGGGTGCACAAAAGTCATAAGTTTGGGAAACACTAACCTAAGCCATGAGACACTTGTTAAAAACTCAATTTATATCCCTATATATAGTATGTCATCATACCATTTCATGTGTTAGAGTGGAAAATATGATAAATAAAGCAACATAAATAAAAAAGATCCATATATTTTTTATTTTCCGTGTAATGAAAGTTATAATGGCATTTACCCATCATTTATTTATTTATTTATTACTTAATGGTATTTACTAGCAACATTTATTTACTATCCCTTCTTAATAATTTTCTTTGTCATTATTACGCTTTTTATTTTGTTTACTATTTAAAATACAAGACTTAAAACTAAAAGTGGCGTTTCTTTATTATATTTTTAAAAAAATCGCATAGGAAACATTTGATTTGAATAATAAGCAATATTTCATGAAGGTATTTTTTACATGGTAAAATGTTTCTTTAAACTTTATTTTACGATATTTACTTGTATTGTTTACCAATATTTTTTTAAATATTATTCTCTGTTATTATTATGTTTTTGA
Source organism: Parasteatoda tepidariorum (assembly GCF_043381705.1). Taxonomy (NCBI): domain Eukaryota; kingdom Metazoa; phylum Arthropoda; class Arachnida; order Araneae; family Theridiidae; genus Parasteatoda; species Parasteatoda tepidariorum. The sequence continues at coordinate 28,264,815 of NC_092209.1, read as the reverse complement.
TTTTAACTGGTTTTCTAAATTTAATGGTGGCAAAATTGGATAAAGTTAATAGTGGCAAAAATTAAATAAGTTTATGGATGAGGAATGGTTATCGAACAAAAGTTGTAGGTTTCAATTTTATCCTAATAGATTCATAAACTGTGAAACTTCAGTCTATGATGACAAAAGACGAAAATTTTACGGTTTTGTTACTGGATAATTTTAAATTTTGATGAAACAATCTGTTAGTCATCATGAAACAAAAAGGATTGAGTTGCAATCGTATACAAGTCTGGAACGTTGAAATTTGGTCGACATTTTCAGCACTACTCCATGTAACTAATAATTAGCGAAGATGAAACAATCACTGGTATTAAATAAACTATTCCAAGAAACTGAAGCCGTAAGATATTACCTGATTAAAAACTTCATTCGCTTCAAAAATATGGGCCCAAATATATAATGTTAGGAAATAACATTCTAAATGTTTCAAGCGCTCAAAAATAGGGACCATTTTTTTTTTTTTTTTGTTCCTCTTTCGGCTGTTGTGGTTTTTTTAATTTTGTTTCTCCTTTCATTTTTCGTTGGAAACTTGGCTCTTTATATTTCAAACCACTTTTATTTCTTCACATTCACATCTGGCAAGTCTTGGAATTGGGCGCCTATTTTTGAGCTCTAGAAACATGTTGGCTGCTATTTCTTATTTTTTTTATTTTTAAAGCGAATGAAGTTTTGAATCAGGTAAAATCCCTGGTATTGCTTTGAACAAAGAGTGACTAAGAACACACTGGATTGATGTGCTTATTTATGTGCTCATTAATTTTTTTAATTAACACTAGATTGCCAAAGGAAGTCATTTTGACTGCTTTTTAATTTCATTTTGAAAAACAACTATGTATATATTGACACAATGTCTTAGAATTTTGTGACTTTTTGTACAACATACAATTTTGTTATTGTAATTATTTACTAATAACTGTTATGTAACTCTAAATAATATAAAAAAATATTAAAAATTAATTTTAAACAAACTTCTTTACACATTAGTTATTCCTTGACAATCCATTTATTTTGACTGCTTTTAGGCAATATACTAAGTTTCACTCTTTCTAGATTTAATTTTACTTAAATTATTAATTTTGAACATACAAAATACTAAATTTCGCATCGAGCAATAGGGAAAAGGGGGGGGGGATGAGTCAAAACAATTTTGGTAACCACCGTATTATACTATATTCCCCCTCACATCACTCTTGCTTTTCGCGACAAAATCACAGGACCGGTTATAAATCAATTAAGAACAACGCAAACCTGTAATCCTTTTCTCGGGTAGGAGTTTTTCGTTTGGGTTCTTCTCATCAAGTGGGTTATCTAACCTTTCTCTTATTAGAGGTAACAAAAAGAAGAAAACAAACAAAAGCTCATTCTTTGCGCGCCTTTTCAAACAGCTAACTTTATTAGTGGGTCAAATAAAGATAGTTTCAAGGACTTTCTCAAAAGTGCATAATTGATAGCGGTCAGATTACTCTTTTCTTTTATTCCTACGCGCTTTTTCTTATGTTCTCAGTTGAAAAAAAATTAGGGTTGATCGGTAACAATGCTATTTATGCTGTATTGTGTTATTTCAGATAGGAAGATAGAGCTTTATTTTGGGTTTGAGGATAAATTAGAGTAGTGGAGTTGAAGATAAAGATAATTTTTCAGGAGTCGGAGTCGAAAAGATTTGCAAGACTCCGACTCCAGATACTCTATTAAGGATCCCCTTAAAGGAATGGGATTTTTCTGGTGGAATGGGTATTTGTATTCTTTGAACGCATTTAAACTGTATTTGTATATTTCAGTACTACTACAAAATATCTAATATTATGAATAAGCTTTCTATTTTTTTATAATCAGCACAGTCTGATTTAATATATCAAAATCGATGTATTAATAAAGATAATTTTTCAGGAGTCGGAGTCAAAAATATATGCAAGACTCCGACTCCAGATACTCTATTAAGGTTCCCCTTAAAGGAATGGGATTTTTCTTCCTTGTTGTTGACCATACGAAGAATTACACGCCTGGAATTTTATTATTTATTCAGTATCTACTGATTATTTTCATTGAAATGTTTTCCATTGAAGTTAGTTACAGGATTTTTAAAATATCAAGTAGTTACTAAATAAGTAAGGAAATTCCGGTAGGATAATTCGCCGTAGGTTAACACAGAGGAAGAAAGATCTCTTTTCTAATTGAAGGGCAAAAATATAATGTATGCAATTTTTATAAATACTATACAATTTAATATATATAATTCTCTTACGTGGCTCCCAAATATTGGCTGTATTTCTTTTCCGCCGGTGGCAACGCTTGCTTTGTTTTGCTTACGTTACTATTTCTCTTACACGGCGAATCGACCAATGTTTGCCGCTAAAAAATGTCACATGCCAAATCTAGCTGAGGTGGCGCAAGATAAAGCGCTCTTAAAAACGGAAACGGAAATAGCCAGAGAGCATCAGCTGCGGCAATCTCATACTATTAAGCTAGGCAGAAGTGAGTAGTCTTTATCGATTATCTCTATTTTAGTATTTTGTCGAAATTGCTTTTTTTCACGAATTTATATATTGCGAATTTATTTGACGATTTTTGATTTACATTACGAATTATACTATAGCATATTTCTAATGGGTTTAGCGAATTACACGTCATTTAATCCAAATTTATTTTAATGGCTTAGTATTTACTAAAAAGATGCAATTTTTTTTTTTAAAAAAAAGTTTTTATATGGATTTGAATGATTTTTTTGAATTCTTAGAATTTTGTGCATTTGCAATGTACCTAAGTTAATAGCGAGCGAAGAGAGCTTGGTTTGCGAAGCAAACCATATAAGATTGCGTAACATTTTTCGGGGGTTGGCGAGCGTTAGCGAGCAAGGGGCGCAGCCCACTAGTTATAAACAATTCAGTTATAAATTACTGAATAAGTAAACGGACGGATAATCCACCGTAGGCTCGGTAAACATAGAGGAAGAAATATAATGTACACATTTTTCTACAAATATTATATATGTAGTTATAAGCAATTCAATTATAAATTACTGAATAAATAAATTCTCGAGGAATAATCCACCGTAAGTTAACACAGATGAAGAAAGATACCTTTTCTAACTGAAGGGAAGAAATATAACATACACATTTTTTGAAAAATAATATACAATTATAAATTACTGAATAAATAAAGAAATTTCGGACGGAAAATCCTACGTAGGCTAACATAGATAAATGAAGATATCTTTCTTCTCTAACTGAAGGGAAGAAATATAATGTTCGCATTTTGCTACAAATAAATATAAAATTATGGATAATATAATTATATATTTTTTTAATACATAATCTTTCTATTCATAAACTAGTACTTAAGCAGGTTTTGATAAGTTGCTAAGTTAATTAAAAAGAATATTCATATATATATATAATAGTTATATATATATATGAATATGAATATATGAATATATGAATATGAATATATGAATATTCATATATATATATATATAATAGTTTCCTAACTTATATCCGCTAAAAAATATTACTTGTAATTGGATGTTCATATTTGTGCGAGCTAGGGCCTGGGGTAATGATATATTACTTTTTTCATTTATTGGTCCTGTATATTTTGTTTGAATATGTTTGATAAAATGTATTTTTTCAACTGTTATGTTATAATGAAAAATGTAACTTGTAATGTAGTATTTTTAAAAACAGTTCATAAAAAAAGTAGAAGTATATAATTTGAAATTAACTTTAACTTCGTAAAAACATTAATATTTTCCTTGAATTTAGTGAAGTTTCACGAAGTTAGTTGCTGAAGTTTTTATTAACTTTATTGATTAAACAACTGCAAAATAGACTTATTTACTAAGCAAAAGGGAAACTAATTCGCATGAAATTATGTTTAAAAGACAGATAACTTTTTATTCAGAACAAATTAAAAAAACTATTTTTCTGGACTATTATAAGATGAGTTACAGTCATTAATAGACTTCGATGTGTGAATGAAAATGTTGCAAATGGGTCATTTTAACAAAAGTATTAGTTCTTATAACTTTTAAACCCTTTCACTAATTCCAATATTATTGATATTTTTAAAATCAGAATTAAAAATTCTATTAAGTGTATAATCTTCCCTCAAAATCTGAGATGGTAGGTGCCATGGCTGGATGAACTTACATTGACAGACCCTTGAGACATTTTGCGGTTTTGCGTAACATCCCGTCCTATCCTGTTCATAAGTTTTGTTAATGGAGCGTACTTCACCGACCCTGGCACATTTCAGGACTACATGGACAGAAACCTCCAAACTTAACGTAAGGGGGCGTGCGGGATGATACGTAAAACTGCAAAATCTCTTTGGAATCTCTTAAAATCGCCCTTTTATCTTCAAAAACTGTAGCACCACAATCATTCAATTCCAATTCACTAGTACATAAGACATGTTAAATCGCCTCTGGAGGTATCTTTAGATAGAGATGACGGTTCGCATAATCGTTATACCAGTCACACATTGGTGATTTTTGGACGTGATGTGAACACGTCTACCTTAAGACGCACCTACTTTGATGGATGGAACACAGTGAACTGTTGACTTGCTATTTGTGACTTAGACATTGTCCTCCTCGTGATGTTGCTACTCAGTATCGATCACACAAAACGGGGGCCTGTACACACTCGACTGCTAATAGCAACATAGGACAGACCAAGCACACAACCGTGATCTTAATAAAGCACGCTTGGCGTCTCGCAATGCAGAAACTAATCGACTAGTGATATCCATTCATTGAATTCTATCCCTGATAAAATTCTGGTGAGGGAGTAATGTAGCGTAACTACCGCTACAATTATTCAATTCCAATTCACTAGTATATAAGACATGTTAATTCGATTCGATGTGGAGGTACCTTTAGATAGATGACGGTTGACATTGCCCAGCCCCTACAAAACTTAGCTCCACTGAGTAAATTAAACTAACAAAAGTAATGTGTATGAAGATATAAAGTTATCACATTAGTAAAATGGCAGAAGAAATGAGTGGAGCCAACAAAACTACCATTTCTCATAATTTTCAAATTTATATGCTTTTGCTTTGTAATTACTTCATAGTACACATTACCTTTAAACCATTTTAAACATTTATGACGATTTCTTAAATAGATTGTTTCAATAAACGTGGCAGAAAAATGCGATTAATGATTAACATTTCTGAAACACATAATAGTTAGTACATTGTTTTTGGCTTTTTTTATAAATTTTTATAAGAGATAAAGTTATATTAAAAAAAAAATTGAAAGCGTGACATAGAGAAATCATTGGTACGCATTTAAATTGTAACTTTACTCTTAAAGCCAGGATTTATAATAAAAAAAAACTTCTGCACATTTTTAAAATTTTTTTTTCTGGTTTAATTTGTTTTAGAAAATTACTGCTAAAACATTTTCACGCCTATTAGTTTGTAGTGATGTGAAAAATTCCAGTAAAAAAATCATTAAAAATTACAGAAAGATCAATTGGAATCGACTGATTGGTATTTTTAGAATATATGGATATTGAGAATAATAATTCGACAACGTATAAAACGAGCATATATTGAATGTTAAGTATGCTTGTTTGCCGTAGCGCAATATCGTAATTTTTTTTTCAGCAATGTTTTTTTACTTAAGTTAAGCGTAATTTTTTTTCTGTTACAGAAACATTAAAAAAATCAATGGCTGCTCTCTCACAGAAAAAGAACCCTAAAATAATGGTCAGTAAGAAAAAAAAAAAAAAAACAATGGAATGGTACATTTTTCTAGCCTATATCGATATTTTTGTTACGTTAATTTAGATTTTTTTAAAAAGTGCATAATTGATTTTCAAAATTGTTTTTAGATGAATTTTCAACCTTTTCCAAATCTTCTTCAGAAGTTTTTTTTCGAATAAAAAAAATTTTCATTTCAAAATTGAAATTCAAGCCTTTTTCTCTCAAATTTTGCTTTCAAAATTAATGACTTAAAAATTCAAAACATGGATGATTAATCATTAACTAATTACTATATTTACTATATTAACTATTTTACTACATTAACTATTTACTATTTCACTATATTACAATTTGTTAATAATCATAAAGTAATAACAACTTTAAACCGAGGCTCTTAAAAGTTCATGGTGACAAAATAGAGTTCGTCTCGATTTGCAATAAAATATTATTCTTCTAATAATATTATTTTAAATATTATTTTTATATTATTTTAAATTATTATTAATTGTACTATTATTATTTAATTTATTTGATATTATTTTAAAATTTATTTAAATATTATTTTAAATTATACTATTAGAAAATCAATATATTCTATGACAATTGAATAGAGTAGCAGGAAATAGTCAAAGAGGTTATTTCATTATTATTTTTAATTATATACAGTTAAATATCAATTATATAAAAATTTTATAACATTAATTTTTATAATTATTGTATAATATTAATATATAATAATTATTACATTATTATGTTCAGTTAAATCAGTAAAAAGAAAAAAAAAAAGAAAAAATTATATGAAATATCTTTTATTTGCTTTTATTGCAAAATTAAATTCTTTTAAAACGATGAACATTAAGTGATTTGTTTAAAATTTTATTTTTACAACAAAATTCACCTCTTCTTTTCTATTTAAAAAGTGTAGTTTTGCCTAAGGAAAGTACAATTAAATACCTTTCTCGAAACGGCGCAAAATGTTTTAAAAATACTTATCCTTATTTGTCTTTGAAGTGAGTGAGTGCTCCATAAAACAATAGCCTGGGCGCGGTTAATTATTCCGAAAACGCAACAAACGAGATCAAGACGTAATAAAACAAATAAAGCGGGTAATTTAACTTTTTATCTCCCCCACCTCCCCTAACCCTTCCCTTTCAAGTAGGTAGTCAAAACACGTTTTCTCTTTCAAAATGCCCGGAAGGTATCGCTTCACCTGGTATTTTGGGTTGCCTTTTTGACTTTCTTTTTCTTTCGAGTTTCTTTCTAAATTTGTTCGGAACAAGGTTACTTGGCCACAACAGAGAAATAAATAAACAAATTTAAAAATAAAGAAAGAGAAAAAAATCGAATCCCAGCTTGAGAATAGGGATTGAAGAGGACGTTTTTTTTTTTTTTTCATTTTTTGAAACTTTGTTACATATAATATTAAAAGTGGCATCGTCCGTTGTACCACACCCTAATATATTCAAATCAGTTTTTTTTGTGTGTTTTATTTGAAACTTTATATATTTCTTTTTTTTTTATATTTCTTATATTGAAGTAGTTCAATACTTGTATGTCATTGCCATTGTAATTAGAGCTAGAACGATTAAAATTAGTCGTTGAAGTTGTAGTTAATAATTTATGACATTTTGCACATTAAGATTTTAAGTAATATAATTATCTAAATTTAGTAGTGTATTGTTTCAAAACGAAATACAAAATATAGGATAATAATTTTTAAAAATTCAAAAATACCTCATTTTGTTTTTACGTCTTGGGAAGTATTTAAACAGATTTATAGACCATGTCATTTAAAAATAAAGTAGTTTAAGGGCAAAGTAGTTTGAACAATATATTCCATGATAATTGAATAGAATAGCAGAAAATAGTCAAAGAGGTTATTTCATTATTATTTTTAATTAAATACAGTTAAATATCAATTATATAAAAATTTTATAATATTAATTAAATAATTATTGTATAATATTGATATATAATAATTAATACATTATTTTGTACAGTTAAATCAGTAAAAAGAAGAAAAAAAAACACAGCAAAAATTATATAAAATATCTTTTAATTGCTTTCATTGCAAAATTAAATTCTTTTAAAACGATGAACATTAAGTGATTTGTTTATAATTTTTATTTTACAACGAAATTCACATCTTCCTTGGATTGGAATGAATTAATTGGAATTGAAATCCTACAATGGAATTAAATAATGAAAAAGCAAATGAAAATTTAAATTTTTATTATTGAAATTGTTTTTGGGGATACACAAATTTAAGAAACGGATGCATTAGGTGTTTATTCACAAATCTAGTTATATTGAAACATGATGAAAAACATTAAAAATTAAGTAGATAAGGTGAAGCTCTCGATATCGATCTCCCTACATTGTAAAATTTTGGGATCATGTTTTCATATTTTGGACTAACATTTTATTTTGAAGATTTTATTTATTTATTTGAAAATTTGTATTTTGAAGATTAGATACTCAAATCTTTTGAAAAAGAATGCTATATCAGGAATTTTTTTTTTTAACCTAAGTTCATTGTTTAATAATAATATAGGTTTTATTTAATATTATATAGAACAGAAATTACAGAGATATAGAACAAAAATGAAAACATAAAAGATAGAAATCTTAAGCGTAACCAAGAAAATAGTCTCTTAATATACCTAATATTTGATCATTAGAACGAAAGTTATTCAAATCGATTTTTTTCTTCTCTCGTTGTACAGGAATTCTTTTTGGTTTGGAACACCCTGAATAATTTTTGATTTAATGATTGGATTTACACGTTCTACGACTATTCTTAATGGTTCGAGGGCCTCACCTGGTTCTAGTTAATTAGTGCAGGTGATATTTTAGGTTACAAAATCAGTCACAAAAATCTACTTTTTTTTTAATAAACGTACTTTTTTTAGACGGACCGGATTCTGAAGCTCAAAATACGGGGGGTAGCCGTAATCTGAAAAATACTGTCTTAATCATTTGGTCAAAAGAGCGACCAAAAGTTAATATTAATTCATCTTTTTTGGCGAACCAAAAATGTTTACTCTAATTTCAAAATTATTTTATCCAAAGATAACTTTAAGCAAAATATAACTTCTGTAATTGTTTATTATTTTTCAACATTTTATTTGATAATGGTTGTAGCTAATAATGGTAATACTTATGGTTAAACAAATTTTATTATTGGGTGCAAAATATTTTGTATTCACTTAAAAATTGTTTTTGAGGCGAAATACGCAAAAAGTAAAATTAACGTTAAGGGTTTTAAAATATTGGGACCATACTTTCCAAATTGCGGCTACACCTCATATTTTGAGGGTCAGAAAGCGGAATCCATCAACAAAAAAAAGTATGTTTAATTCGGAAAAAAAAATTAGTTTTGGGTCAAATTTCGTTTTTAAAAATACCGTTTGTACCAATTAATTAATATATACGAGGTTAGGCCCTCGAAACATTAAGATTGAGTTCTGGTACGTGAAAATCCGATCATTAATTCCAAATTTATTCAGAATGAACATTTTTTTAATTTTGCGCATTGTACATATTATCGTTTAACTATAAAATGTGTGAAATTATACCATAATTTTCTATTATAATGACGCTCAGCCAAAGTACATGTTATACAGTTTCAATGTTGTACTTCAAGTTGTAATTTACCATTTTTTACTGAAAAAATTAAAGATTAAAATTAGACGGATATATTCATTGTTTAAGTTGATATTCATTGCTCAAATTTTTAACTTCTCATGATTTAGCCAATAAAAACAATTTTTTAATGCTTATCGGAAGTAATTATAATTTACGTTTAATGATTCTTACGACAATTTTAATTTTTTTCTCCCGATAATTTGCGTTTGGCGAAAAAAAAATAAATTCATAAGTAATAAATATTAAATGTGAAAAGGATAATTTTGATTTAAATTCCATGACCATTTTTATTAAAGATTCATCGATCCAAGGTTGATGTATAACCATTAATCCTCTTTGTCTAAGGAAGTGAATCAAAGTTAATGAATTCAGTTGTCAAAGTCAGTCATCTAACCCGAGGCTGATTAAACCGCAATTAAATCAAGATATCTAATAAAAGTCATTTATATTGTCGCCCTTGGTAATATATTTATCATTTAAACCATCATGATAAGATTTAAAATCGCGATAAATTGATACTTTAATTATTTTTCTTTTATATCAAAAACATGAAAGCGTAAGGTCTAAACGTTCTTCTTACAATATCTCCTAAACTGAAAGTTTCTAGGTTTCTAATCTAAAGTTCGAAAAAGTCCTTTTAAACTGAACAGACCTAAATCTAAACTGAAAAAAATTTTGATAAAATGTACTGCCACCTTGAATGCAGCATCCGTAAAATCCATTTTACCGTAATATTCATTTTTACCGGTTTCTAATCTAAAATTTGAAAAAGAGCTTTTGAACTGAACAGACCTAAATCTAAACTGAAAAAAAATTTGATAAAATGTACCGCCACCTTGAATGCAGCATCCGTAAAATCCATTTTACCGTAATATTCATTTTTACCGGTTTCTAGGTTCTATTCTAGGTTTCTAATCTAAAGTTTGAAAAAGAGCTTTTAAACTGAACAGACCTAAATCTAAACTAAAAAAAATTTCGGTAAAATGTACCGCCACCTTGAATGCAGCATCCATAAAATCCATTTTACCGTAATATTCAGTTTTATAGTAAGTTTTAAAGTAACATTTATTTAATTACAGTGATTCAGAAAATAATACTTTTTTGTTCCGTAAAAATTTTACAGTGGAAATTATCTTCACTCAGAGTGCCAGTACTTTTTACCGTAATTCCATTTGGAATATTTTACAGTTTAAACCAAAAATAATATTAATAATTATCTTTATTTTGAACATTTTTCTCTCAAATTAAACTTTTTATGGGAGATGAGTTTTGTGAAAGTTTTGCAGGCTAAAAAATGAACAAAAGATATTTGACCCAAAAATTTCGATATGATAAATAGATTGACTAATTTTGTTCAACATTTGTATATTTTCATTCAACGTTACATAGTTTAAAGTGATAACTTAAAATTCGCCAAACCTTGTTTTCAAATCTTTTCAAAACATAAGTAAATTTCATAATTCATTTCATAATTGTATGCAAAAAATATTTTAATTCGCTTGAGTTCCCGTGAAGAAATTGAATACAAAATATGCATACAAAATATGCATACAAAATATGCATGAAGAAATTGCATACAAAATATAGTAATATTACTTAAGCTACTGTTTTTTTTATAGTGTTTTACTTATTATTTTCAGCGTGCTAATAGCTTACATAACAAAACTCATTCAACAATTATTAACGATTAATAATTTTTTTATTATTTATTTCCAATGGAATTAACGATTAATTAAACATTATAATATTATCTTTTTCCGGATGTTCTAGTATAGATCACAATTTCAATACTATATTAGCCGTAATATTCAAAAAAAATATCAATCAGACAAATTAAAGTGCTACTGTACAACTTTATTTAAAGTACACTGTAAGAATTTTTTTGAAAAAAAATGATTAAACAACTTATTTAATTGTTATTTTACCATATTAAAAAAACCAGTCAAATAACCATAAATGAAATGGAATTCAAACTGTTAAATGTGAGAATAACCGTTTATTAACTGCTTTCACCCAATACGGTTAAACAACCAGAATTTCATCGCTCAAACTAGGCCCACCTAATGAAGGCACTTAGTTCCTTGAAGATGGGTGCATGTTATAGTCGAGAGGGCTTATCTGACAGACCCATCTCTAACAGAACGGAGGTTAGAGTCCAAGCGTTGACACCACAATATTTCGTCTATTCCGTTCAACAAACGAAGAGTTTCTGCACTCCCCAGTTTGTTGTGATCTTGGGCTATTAGAATATGATACTTTCATTTACCCATTGTCAGCGGCACAATAAGGCTTCTAAACTATCTCCAATGTCTAGTTAAATGTATTTGTTACGATTTTCAAACCCTGCTAGTTGTAAATGGTTAAAAAACAGTGCAATATTGTATTAATGGTTTTATTAACCCTACTAATTGTAAGCGGTTAAAAAACTGCAAAGGTAAAACATTATCTTAACCTTACGTAAACTGTACTTCTAAATTAAACAAAAATAACTTACAATTTTTATCTGTGCTTTGATAAGTATGTTTTCTATTACTCAATTTTTCATCTTTACATTTTGGAAATCTTGCTTTATGAGAACCATAATTAATTAAATTTACTCTCTTAGGAAGAAAAAAAAATTCTTTGTTTTTCCCCCCCCCCCCCCC
>NC_092209.1:28227430-28252745 GCF_043381705.1 Parasteatoda tepidariorum | reverse complement strand
TTTTTTTTTCCCCCCCCCCCCCCACTTTTGCTAATCGTTAATACTTAAGCATTTCACCAAATAGACAACATATGTAACTGCACGCTGGATATTCCATTCAACTTTGAAATGAATAAATGAATTGAATTTTGCAACATTGAAATAGTTTTGTTTAAAAAAATATTGTATAATAATATTTCATCTCCGTAAATGAATACTTCAATTAGATCTTTTGCTTGCAATAGTATGATCTCAGGTGTGTGTGCCGAACCTCATTGATTCCTGAATCGATAAATGATGATACGATAAACGTCACTGTCAGGTATCCAATTGATATTTTAATATTGTTATAGTTTAATATAGTTACAGTTATTGATATTTTAATATAATGTTGATTTTACTGAATTTTCGAATGTCTTTTTTTGGGAAAAAAAGATATTTAATTTATTTTGTACATATGCTGTGCTAGACCATATTAGGACTAGATATTAAGTATCATTAGCAGTCCTGGAATGACAAAATGGATTTTGGTGTTATAAAGAACGGTATTGAGCTTTTGAAATTATTCAAGACAATGATATAATTATTTTTAAATTAAACAATACTTGTTTCAAACTTACTTCAGTAGTTCAAATTTTTAATAATACAGAAGTAAATATGCATAAATATTCATTTAGAACATGGCTAAATTATAAAAAAATATTTAAAGTTAAGATTTTAAAATCTTCTGTGATTTATTAAAGTTTAATTCTAAGACACAAATATAAAGCTAAAAATTTTTAATCGTGATAAACATTATATTATATTTTAAATAAAATATCTCATTTTTTATAAATTGGCTTTGTCCAGATGTAACTAGCAGTATCGACCGAGCAGCGTAGTAGATAGTTTCAACCATTCTTTTCATATAGGGCGTTATCTGCCTAACAGAAGCAACGTTGTTTTTGTGACAGTCAATTTGAGCATAATAAGTCAGTATAATAAATATTAGTTAAGTTACTGATCTAGTTCAGGTATGGAAGAACTAAGAAAAATAAAAATTAAACGAACAAATTTTTTTTAAATGTTTTCATGCATAATTGGGTACTTGCAACTCGAGATGAAGACGATCACTGATTCACAGACACGTGACCCATCAGCGCCAGTTGATCATTCATAAACAAGATGGCGTTTTGAAGTCGAGCTAAGTCTCTCCATATAAGTTAACATGTTAATTAACGTGAAGTTAATTAAATACAACGCCACATCGCGCATCGAATTTGTGAAACTATAATTATTTCTCTTCCACGCCTTTTACTTAACTTAGATTTATTATTTGTTTATGCATTTTATTCTAACCATGATATATTTTTGTTTTGTGTACCTGGCAATTTTGATGCATAATTAGTTTGTTTATGTTCTGTATGCCTGTCTTTGTGGGGGAAATATATACTGAAAGAATTGAAATCTTTATGAAAAAATATATAATGTGCCACTGTAGAGGCTATTAATTGTGATTAAACAACAGCCACTTATGAGAATTGATACTTGACGGGCTTTGCTTACTCGAAATCGAAAGGAAAGAACAGTTGCTAACGTAAACAAGTGCAAAGTTTCAACAACCAATCAGGATCGAGATACCCACACTACGTCACTTGCACATACCCTCCAACTTATGAAGATTTTGAAAATAATTCTTTCTAGTGGTAGCGAACCAAAGTAGAAATTTTTAAAGCAAATGGATCTTTCATAAAACTTTTATCAGAACTTAAGAATCTAGCCATATGGCCTGCACTTTTATAAGTAATAGTGGACAAGTTACGCTAAAATAAATTTTTTTTAAATATTAAGACATTAATTTTGCTACCGTCTGAAAAGAAGATTTCTGAAACTACGGAAATTCCGTAGCAGTTGGAGGGTATGCTTGCAGGTATCCCATTGTTCTACACCCAATTGTTTTTCTTTTCTTTATTTTTAAATTTGAGGCCTTGTAATAGTTTTTGTTTATTGATAACTTTCCAATGAATTTCGAATTTAAAATATTTTCATTTTATACTTGTAAAAGAAAAATGAACTAAAATGTTTTTTTTTTTATCATCCGAAAAAGAATTAAAATGATCTTTTTTAATCTAACAACAAATTTATTAACCTTATGCAAATATGTTGCAAGTGGAAATTGTTACGTTAGCACGGAATTAGTTCACAGAATTTAACAAAAAGCATATGCGAATAGTAATTTGTTTTGAAATATATTATTTATGTCTTAAGCACATTCGCAGCCTAAAATATGGATCTTCATTAAGTCCAATACCTGTATTTACGATTCCATCAACATGCTATAAATCGAAGAAAAAGGACGCTAATAGAGGTTACGCGTGGTAAAAAAAGGGAGAAGTAATAAAATGAACAGTTGTTATAAGGCCTTGATCCAATTAATAAAACGGGAATCTAGTTTTTTTTTCTACCAAAAGATCTTTTATTTAGATATATTTAATAATAAATAATCCTGTTGATGTTTTGTTTGAAAAAATATTTTTTTTTGTCGATGAATATGCTTAGTAAGTTTTGTCGGAAACTTCGAAGGGCCTTAAATCTTATAACAGTATAGTCTCGATAATTCGAGGTGGGCGGGACTAAACATACCTCGGACTATAGAAAATTCTAATTAATAATTAATAAATAAATTAAATAAAATAAATTTATAGAAATAAATAATTTTTTAAATTTTAATGTAACATATTTAAATGAAAAGCGTTTGATGATGTAGTCACATTATTAGAATTTTCATTCTAAAATTACGGTAAAATAATCGGCAGCAGTCTGTTCATCCGATTAACGGTAAAGAACCTTTTCCGCTTTTACAATTTTGATACCGTTTTCAACTAGTATGGTAAAAAAAAACAATGAATACAAAACTACACGGTTCTTTAATCATTTACAAGTAGTTTCAAAACGGTAAAAAAGAAATTTAAACTGGACATTGAAACTAAGCTTTTCGTCAGATAATGGACATACGAGAGGCAGTTGTAGTGATAGGACATGACTGCTCGAAGTCACAGGCCTCCCAGTAGCCATCCACAAGAGAGCGTTTGGTTAAGGCTCCACAAAAGAAGAGATGATCACCATCCATGACTCGTCCATATTACAAAAACTGCATATTTGAATTGAAACTATGCAGAAACAGTGCAAGTGTTTCCTGAGACAGCCGTGGCCACCATTTTATACATCATTAATCTTAAGTGTGCAAAATTTTATAATTCAGAATTTATTTCTTCTGCCATTGAGACAGCAAAATATGTCCACTTAGAAGATAAATTTCCAACACCTCAATGGATCAATACAAATTTTGGTCCCGTAGTGGCGGAATTTTTATTGATCTTAAGAACTTTGTTCTTAGACGGCAGAACAAAGTTCTTAATCTACAAAACTCTTCTCCGGCTAGTCTTGACATACGCCTCTGAAAGCTTGGACAATGACAAAACTGGAGGAAAATTGTATCGCAATATTTGAGAGGAAGATTTTGCGGAGTATACTTGGTGGTGCAAATAAAAACAGTAACAGGAGAAGGAGATTTAACTTTGAACTGTACGAGATTTATAAACAACCTGATGTTATAAAATACATAAAAATAAATAGAATGAATTGGACGGAGATTCGAATGAGTGATGGCATTACAATAAAAAAGATACTGCTTTTAAGATCCACTGGAACAAAAAAGCTGGGAAGGCTGCGTTTGAGATGGGTTGACTCAGTGGAGTCTGATTTTTCTGCAATTAATTGTAATTTAATTGCAATTAATTGTATTTTTTGCAATTAATTGTATCGCAATATTTGAGAGAGAAATATTGCGGAGTATACTTGATGGTGCGAATAAAAACAGTAACTGGAGAAGGATATTTAACTTTGAACTGTACAAGATTCATAAACAACCTGATGTTATTAAATACATAAAAATAAATAGAAATGAATTGGAGATCAAAGATAAATTGGAAGTCGTATTGGAGAAATCTTTAGAGGAAGTCATTGGCTGACATTGGGGTGTCTAGCCAACTATGGTGATGTGGAGACAGAAAAATACTAAGTTTTAAAGTCAAAATTTTATAAAGGTAACCTTGGTATGAATTGGTAATTTTTAAAGTGCTATCGAGATCCTATCAACAAAATATGTGATTTTTTGAATTTTAATCATTTTTAGCCAAGATTCCACAAATTGGATCCTGCAAGTGACGAGAACACAAATAAACGGTTAAAGAAATATTTCATTTAATAGCTATTATATTAAGAGAACCTTGTCTTTTTTTGCTTTTTTTTTATCCTATAATTGATGATATTATACCTGGCAATTCATATCTCCAAATATGTCTGAAACTTGTCCACTTATATCGTGTTGAGAAGAGCTGATAAAAAAACACACAATCATAATAAGATGTTGCGTGACACATTTGAAAAGTTTTTTTCATCGCCTGCATTTATGATGGACAACAAGAAAGAAAAACTAATTTTTCTTTCTTGTGTGGCCTGCCATTCGTAATTTGCTGTCTATTTCATCACCGATCAATTATGTGTCTGATAGTCATAATATTCCGTCACGCTCTCTTTCTAATTGTGATCAGGCAGTTATTGATTTGACAGATTATTATTTGTTGTGAGATTTTGCTATTTTAAGAATCTGTTATGTATGCCTAAAACTTAGCGTATCGTTGGATTTCGTTTTAATAATATATATTTATGTTTTCATATTTTGCGCTCAGCATCAATAAATTTTATATTTTGCGTCATTTATGTACAATGTGCTCGATTAAGTAGGATATTAAAAAAAAAACTGAGAATATTTTTGTCGATTTCATTTATTTTTATGGAAGCTAAATTTAATGGAAAATTGTGCGGACTTTTCAGAAATAATATTTTTTCCTTTAAGAAGAAAAATTTGCTGGGTGAAATTGGTCGAGGTCAATTTCGTTGAAAATTTCCATTTTTTAAAATTCATTGTTTATATTTGAACTTTTGTTCATTAGCTTTCCAAATTTTTGTTCGTTGATGTAGTCAGCAACCTTTCGAACAAAGTTATAGTTTTTTTTGGTAGTTACATACTTTAATTGCAATTTCTGAAAAACGTTGATTCCAAGAGCATCTCTTTACGCTAAGACAACGTTGCAAATGAATTTTAATATAGAATTCCTTGACATTTATTATGTAGATTTTGAATAATGTTAACTGTGTTTTCAACTAAAATCCAAGGTTTAAGTGTGAATTTATTGTTTTATCATTCTTTAGTTAGGAATAGTTAGAATCTTTCGTGAATGAAATAAATATTGAACAATACATTTAGTTATTTTAGCGCATCCCAATTTAATTGTTCTTTGAGCTATGAGAAAATAAATAATGTGTGCATATCGATTCGTGTGTGTGCAGTGTTTCAATGTTTTTGAGGTATAAATCAATTTTCTAACTTCATCTCCGATTCCAGTAAAGTGTGGCAAGTTCTAGTCGATTTGTGAGATGTCTAAAATGTTCCTCACCTTAATTTATTAGTTCCAAGTCCATACAATCAGTGTTCCCCAAATTTTTTGTCACGTTTTTCTGTCAACGTTTGATAATTTTACAGCGGCCCACTGGGGGGGGGGGGGGGNGGACGTTGATTGTTTATATTTTAGATTATTTTGATTTATTAATTTTAATTTAATTGTATTTAAACATGCCTTCAAAATAAAATACAGTTACATCAAAAAATAAATATAAAGTGATTTAACATTTTAACATACTAGAACGTTAAATCAATGAGAACCCTGAGCTAGTTTCTTTGCAATGAGACGGATCCATTTGGGGGTAATCGGAGACAATAATACATTACAAATATTAAAAAATTTATGTCACTACCTTCGGGGGCCCCCTTTTTTAAATAAACGAAGTTTTAGTGGAACACAGATATTTTTAATTTGGGGTATAAACCTAGGAATATAAATCTAGTTTCAATGAAATGGCCGGCAAGGTGCTATTTGATCCACGGACCAGTACCGGTCCGCGGACCGGGGGTTGGGGAACACTGCATACAACAACCGAGACAGGTAAAAAAATCTGAAACATTCTTTTCCCCACCATTTGGTACATCAAATCCAAAGTACAAGATTCTTGCAAATTAGTTTATGAGAAGAAAAAAAATCACAAACAATTTCAATCCCAGATTGATGAATTTTTTTTCGTTTTGAAAAAAAAATTATGAAGTTATATAAGACATTTATTCCTCGCTTTGAAACCTTCATTTTACATGGAAAATTAGGTTCTTGAAATTCGAAAAGAAGTGAAGTAATAATGCATAACAATGTGATTTAAATCAGATTTAATTGGATACCTATAAGCGACATCATGCGTGGGCGTCGTTCCCGATTATCTACCGAATTGATAAATGCCAGGATGTAGTCACTTATCTATAAACAAAGACCATTACATAGCTACAAAGTAAAAAAATATTGCGCATAGAATAATGAGATACCTGTAAGTGACGTAGCTTGGGTATATCGATCCCGATTAGTTGTTGAAATGTGGCATTTGTTTACGTCAGCCACTGTTCTTTCCATTCTATTTCAAGTAAGCCCAGCCCGTCAATTATCAATTCTCTTAAAGTGATACATTCTATACTCTTTCACAAGGATTTCAATTTTTTTTACAATTTATTTCTTACTTAACACAAAGGCAGGCACGAAGCCATGCAGAACATAAACAAACTAATTATACATCGAAGTTGCCAGGTACACAAAACAAAAATATAACACGATTTACAATAAAACACATAAAGACATAATAAATCTAAGTTAAGTAAAAGACGCAGTGGAGAAAAAAATCATATTTCAACAAATTCGATGTGTGATACGGCGCTGTATTCAATTAACTTCATGTTAATTAACATTCTAACTTATCTGGAGAAGCATAGCTCATGTTTAACATGACATTTTTCATTTAAAGGATCAGCTGGTCCTGACGTCATAGGTCACATGTGCAGGTGTCCGTGATCCTCTTCTTCTTGAAGTGCAATAACCCAATTATTAATTATGTGCCTAAACCATGAGTTATCTCTGGTAAACACAAATGGGAAGAAAAAAAATTAATTGTTCAGATAAATAACGAGATAAATTACGGTGTTACGACAGATTTGTAATGAAACGAATCACAAACTTTTGATTTGAGTTCAATTCAAAAAATTAAAAATTGTAGAACATTTATATTTCTTATTAAAGCGTATTTTTTTCACCACCAAAGGTAATTTTTTGTTCACTTTCCATTAAAGAACATATCTCTCTCTGAAACACAAAAGAATTGGAATTCTTATAATGATTCAATCCTAAAAGATTTCAATGTACAATAAAATGTTGAAACCGACCCAGTTATGGAAATTCAAAGGATATCCGGTAAAGTATCGACATCGTAGAACATTGTTTCAGAGCAGTAGAACATGATTCTCGAATTGAGCATCGTCTTAATAACTTCAACGCGAACACGGTGATTATTGATGGATGTTTAAGTAATTAGTTTCATGTAAATAATTGATTAAACCTTGTTAACGAGACTAAACTCATTAACCTTCCAGCTAATAATTAAGTCAAAAAATTCAGCCTTCATTTCACAAGCGGCTATTGTTTTTATTTATAATCTTGAAAAATATCACTTAAAAAAATGCCTCTTTGTTGAAAAAGAATTGCATTGCTTCCCTTTCAAATATAATTTGAATAGCATTTTCCTTGATAAAAAGCCGTTTACATCTATAAAACATTCCGACTTTAATTTTTTTGTTGTTGAAATGTCAAGCCTCATTATTCTGAAAACATGCCAGGGGTCTGTCCAGACATTTTGTGAAAGGTCCTGTTTTTGTAAAATTGAAAAAAAAAAAAAAAAAAAAAAAAAAAAAAAAAAAAAAAANAATATAAAATAAACGTTAAGTCACATTCTTTCAACCAGGGTCCTGCTTTTGTGAATTTGTGCAAATAGGGTCTTGTTATTGCAAAAATTGCTAAAAACCTTTTCAAGAAGTTTTTAAATTATAAATGGATACAAGATTCTGATGAACAATTGCTGCTACTAAATTAGAGGTGTAAGATACAAATATTTGGGATTTATCCTATACTGCTCAACACAGAATATTCATTTCGGACGAATAATGGAAACAAAATCACTCACATTTTTAATAATTTCAATTGACATATTTTAAATAACAAAGCTTAGTAATGTATCACTTTTAATGGTTACGCATTAAATAAACTAAAACAATTCTTAAATTTATAATATTTTATTTAAAAAATTGCCAAAAATTATTTACATTAATTACTATTAATTAATTTTATGAATAAATATAAATTGATCAATTATTTATTTAAAAAAATGATATAATATTAATAAGAATGCCCACACGATGCTTGTAAAAGTAGAAATATTTTCTTAGAATACTACATTTGGAATTTAAACTTAGGGAAACTTGGAAAACTTAGTGTGTTTCTAANTTCCCCCCCCCCCCCCTCCTTGAAGGGTTTATTAGATTAACAAGACATTAATGAAGATAAACAAATTTGTGGAGGGTCCGATTAAAAGATAAATTATTTTGTGAAGGGTCCGTTTTTATGAAAAGATATTTTGTGAAGGGTTCGTTAACGGAACTAAATTTCTTCTAAACAGACCCCTGCATGCATAAGCAATATTTACGTAAGTTCTTAAAAGTTTTAATTTAAGAATTGCGAGATGTAAGATAAAAGTAGCTAGTCCGACTTGGTCATTCATCAGTTGCTGATACAAAAGCAAATATCCTTCAAAAAAGAGAAAAGTTAGATCAAGCTTCATTCCTCTACATAAAAAGTATCGTATTGAGCAAAGACCTCACCCATTGGTCCTTTATAACCGATGCTGAACAACCGACCCAATTCTGAGTTTGCGACTATCAATGTTCAACCACGTGGTCTTGTAATTTTAATCCAATCCCAGGAGACTACGGGACTCATGGATCAAATAGTGGGAGAAATTTGCCTTCGTGGAGGACTTTTTGATGGGACAAAACCGCATTTGCGTTATATGGAGAGGAAAAAGAACGAAAACCTTTCACAGTTAGCGTGACAGCAAGGGGACTCTAACTCATGATCCGTCTACCACTGAGGATATTTGACGTCAGCACCGTGGTCGGTGCGAGCTGATTGCAGAATCCGTATTGACCTGCCATCGCTGGGGTTCGAACCAAGTTCACCTCACTAGGGAGGCTCTATGCACTGAGTCATTGTTCTTAACGCATTCACAATACCTTCAAGCATGGGTGGAAATTTTTCTATTTTGCATTTTCTCTTGTATTATCTAGGAAGTTTTGCTTCCCTACTTGCAAACGCTCACCAACCCCTAGAACTGCTCCATATTTTTTTTTCATTACCTTACCCCGTAACATACCAGATATAAAATGTATTAAAACCGCAAACAACACGGGAAAAAAATTGTGGAAAAACTACCGCATTGCATGGTAAAGACATTTCTAGTAAAAAACTAAACACCAAAATATAAGGTATTTATTTCATTTGGTAATTTTTCCATTCTTATGGTAACAGCTTATCGGAAATTTTTGTTTTCAAAATTATATATTCTTTCTACCACATATTTAGTCAGAAATATAGAAAACTGGAAAGTAAATTAAACCGAATAAATGGCTTTTATGTATCATGATAAAGTTACCGAGTTTTACCACAGTTACCAATTTTTATTAAAACTATATTTATTGTTAATTTTACTATATTCAATACCAAAGTGCTTCGGTAAAAATTATTATGCTTTTAAGTGTTCCCATGGAGCTAGAAATACGAAAACTTTTATTATCCTCTGGCAGTTTTGGCTATACTTTTTTCCTCAGTGTAGTTCGAAATATGTATACTGCATAAAAATGAGCTTTGAGCTAACAATTAGATTTTCACAGATTAGATAATTATATCATTTTTCACAGATTAGATTATCTAACACATTAGTTAGATAATCTAAAGAATGACTGATTTCTTCACTATTGACGTAAAATTTATGCTTTTTTTCTTTACGCTTACATACTTGAAACTTTATTATCGTTTCTACTAAAAGCTTAATTCTAAACTTTTAGCTATAATTTACGAAAAATATAGAACAGCGAAACATTACTGAAAAACGTGCATCTTACTTGTACTTCCTTTCCTTATTAAATTGAACTAAATGAATTATCGTCTGACGTGAATATTTCATGAAATATAAACGTGTCTTATCATTCTTATCTTTGACACAGATAACGGAACACATCAAGGTGAATATAAATTTTATTTAATATCGTAGTTTAGATATGAATACAAAATACGATTTATACAATTATTGAAACTTGATTTTACTTAAACATTGTTTGAAAATAAAAAACAACTTCTATTTCGTTTAAAAGTGCGTAATTTTTTGTATTTTAATTAATCAAATAATTAATTAATTAACAATTATTTTTTGATTATCAAATCAAATTTATTTAACTAATTAAAGTTTATTTATTAATTAAATGCATATGTTGATTATCAAATCAAATTTATAAAATGATTATCAAATTTATCAAATAATTAATTAATTAAATTAATAATCTATTAATTAATTGAGAGTTCGGATCAGTTTGAGTTATCTTGGATTGTAATAATTCAACTTAATAACATATATTTTGAGGGGAAGAAAGAAGATTATCATTTGTATAAACTTCTTAATATTTTTAATAATTTAATATTTTTTAAAAAAAATCCACTTTTTAAAATTTAATGAAACATAATTTATTAGTGACGAAATACATTTATTTATTTTCCTACCCTTCCTTTCTCTATTTAAAGCGATTTTTTATTTTATTTGACTATGATTTTCTTTTTGTTTGAAAGATGAAATACAGTTTCTTTCTAGATTCTGCTGTATCTATATCATTTCAATACAATATAAGTTTGAAATAATAGATATTTTACAATCATTCAAATAAACGCGGAATAAATACAAAGAAATTTCAGTTAAATTTTGAACTTTGTAGTTATTTCTTTTGCTTCTTTATTTGCCTCAATACTAGTTTAACCATTTTATATCCATAATAACTTTACCTATTTCAAAAATTTTAACTTAATTAAAACTTCAGTATCTGAAACATTTGAAGATAATATGGTATGTATTAATATGAAATATAGGTATTATTGGGCAAATAAATACTGAGTAACTACCTACAATTAACAGTTCTATTTACAAATTTCTGGATTTTGCAGTTATTGTTTCTTTATTTAAACTTACTTATTTAACTAATTGTTTACCCAAGGCATCTTTTCATTTATCTTAAACTTTATATTCCACGGGTGCAAAAGGAAATAGTATGCTATTTCAAGATAATACAGCATGTATCTTTTCAAGAGAGTGCAGTATATGTCAATTAAAGGTATTTTATAAAATGTCAAGTAAACACAAAGCTAATTACATACAATGAAACGCCATTCTAAATTTTGCAGTTATTTTCATTGCCTCTTCATTTACCTGGTAATCTAATTAACTATAATTTTTTTTCGTTTTATCTTTATTAACCTCAAAAAATTTACATTCCACGTGTGCAAAGGGAACTAGTAAGTTAAAGTTAATATATATATACAGGGTGGTCCTAAAATATATGTCAAAAATGTAAAGGTAGGTAGAAGGGACATAAATAAGCATATTTCGGATAGGAATGTGAGGAAACTGAAAAGACAAGTAAAGACAAACGAAAATAAAAATTTATCAACAGTTTACAAGAGGTGCTCGGAAGAGCAGCCACCAACATCGATACAAGATTCACAGAGACGACGCATGGATCGGCGTACATTAGAAAAGACGTTAGGCGTCGAGCACATGTAAAGCAGCAACAGACAAGCGGGTAACAAGATCTTCTTGATGGGACTCTCGTACACCAGGCGTGAGCACCAAATTCGTTTCCTTGTGCAGCCCCATACATGAAATGCACGACGGCAAGCTCCACATTGGTGAAACGATGCATGCTGTTTGAGATCCGTACGGGAATCCAGCTAGCAAGCGCTGTTATACGCCGCAGTCATCAGCGCTTCCTACCGGTTCAAGGCGGCATTACCGCACACACAATCCTATACGAAATATGCTTATTTAAGTCCCCTCTACCTACCTTTACATTTTTGACATATATTTTAGGACCACCCTGTATATATATATAAATTAAAGAGGGAAATTTTTTTTTGTTGCTTAAGATTTTTTCGCAGTTCCGTAATGCTGATTTTAAATCTGCAATCAATTTCTCTTTTCAAGTTAGTTTTTTTAAATGAGATTTTTAGTCTATTTTTTTTTTGTCAAAATGCGATAGTTTAGAAACGTTATGTATAACAGAGGGTTACATAAATGCTGCGACAAACTTCAAGTAAAGTTAAGGCACATTAAGCATTAGGATTAAAAATTTTAATCTAAAATTGCAATTTTAATCTAAAATTGCATAGAAACTCACGTCCGAAACGTCATCATACATGGCAGGCGCTTCCTTATTATGAACAGTTTCTCCGTTTGCTTCTGAACAGATCATAGAGTCTCTAAATCGTACTCTCTAAATCGGAATCTCTAATCGTAATTTCTAATCTCTAAATAGATCCACTTACTAAATCGTACAACTTTTCACATTTTAAGTTTTATCAGCTACCCCTTACTGACAGTTAAATTAGAAATATTTTAATTATCAAATATAGTTATTCAGCTAGTTAATATTATTTTTTGTAATAATATTTTTGTAGTAAGTACTTTAAATTAATTATTTTTACAACTTCTGCAAGTGGTACGATTTAGGAAACCAATTGCCTAATTCGTACCACTAACTCCCTGAATCGTACTGACCTAGAAAATTAGAGTAAAAATGACTAGAAGAATTAATTTAAAGCAAGCGTTTAGTGTTATTATGTAAGATACGGTATTACATTTTCTGAATTCTTACGAGTTCAGTAACTGGCATTATAAATCAGAAGATTGACATAAAAACATAGCTTCTTCTAAAGTTGTAGATAATATTCAAAACAGAAAATTATCTTTGTTTCCTTTTTTTCTTTCCTTGTTTATTTTTTTAACTATTTATTTTTCCATTTCATGTTCATTTACTTAAAGATTCATTATAAATTTATAACAGGAAATAGCAAGTTTATTACAAGATGCTGCAGTATCATTTCAGGGAATTTCCAATCTCTGAATCGAAAATGAAGAAAATTTGGTAATGGATCGTTCTCACGTGACTTCACTTTCTTACTTATTTCAAAAATGCTTCATGGGGGAAAAGAAAACAAATGAATGATAGTTGAAACGAGTTAATCGTGAATGAAATAATGATTGCTATCAACAAACAATAAAAAAATTTTCCCGGAATGTGCGCCGGCTTTCTCATCTTAAAAAATCGCCAAATGAAATCTCAATGACGGCCTTGGCGTAAACGGGGCGTCAACTAACAATGCCTCACTTCACGATTTCAGATTACCATTCTTTTTGTTATATTCACAATTTGAATTAAAAAGTCAACTAATAATTTACCTACCTTTCAACAAAATGTAAAATGTGTAGACAGTCATGGCACCGGCCACGTTGTGGCCAACGTGTTTTTCTGAAGCACGTGTACTTCCTCGTGGAAATGATGTGCTTTTTCTCAGGTGGCTACTATACGACCATATGTTTTGTTACATATTTTGATCTTGACCTTGCCCAACTATGAAATAGTAGACATGGGTGTCCAGTTCTGGAGACAGGTTATTAACAATTTACTATCGCACGTGCTTTTGTTTTTTGGATATATATGTAAATGATGTAACGGTATGGCGTTAACTTTAGCTATAGGGATGGGCTTATTACATGATATCATAGCACGTCATGTATCACATTGTTAAAATGTGTTTTTAACATAAGTGATTTAATGGCTCGGCTTATTATAAAATTTAGAAACACGTGGAATTCAACGTGGTTATCATTTTCAAGGCTTACTTTGTTTAAGTTGTGCGCATTGTTATTTAATTCAGTTGCGTTTCTTTTGGATTTTTTTTAAAAATTGATTAGCAATAAATGTAAAAAGTTTTAAGTAGTGGACATGGTTATATGGTTCAAGGATGTATCTATTTCAGGGGTAATTAAATACCGGTATAAACGTAAATAAAGAAAAACACGTGGTGTCCAACGTGGCAGATTTCAATCTGCTGTGAGCAAACTGTTTGA
The DNA here is from genome assembly GCF_043381705.1 of Parasteatoda tepidariorum. NCBI lineage: Eukaryota > Metazoa > Arthropoda > Arachnida > Araneae > Theridiidae > Parasteatoda > Parasteatoda tepidariorum. The sequence continues at coordinate 28,238,576 of NC_092209.1, read as the reverse complement.
TGTGTAGAAAATGTTGTTTTGTTTTTGAAATTCCAGGTAAGCACGTGAAACCAAACGTGGCACTGATTCGATTGTTTTTTCAGATTAAAATATTTTACGAATTTATTTCGAATTGCTTCAGAACTATACTTTTACAGAATATTTGTTTACTTTTTCAAGGAAAGAAGTTATATTTTTTAATAAAAAATAAGTCTATAAATAACTAAAAAGGACATCCATTTTTTATGGTTGTTTAATTAAACTACATATTAATAAGAGCAATATTGATAAAAACTAATACACATTATTAAGAAGTAATTATAGTGATACATATTAAATATATAATCAAAAGAAACTGAAGCGGTAAGAAGTAACTTGATTAAGAACTTTATTCGCTTTAAACATATATTTGGTAAGTCTTGAAAATGGGCGTCTGTTTTTGAACGCTTGAAACAAACTGACTGTCATTTACTATTTATATATTTTCGAAGCGAATGGAGTTTTTTAATCAAGTAATATAGTGACACATATTTTTTATATATTTAATTGAAAATACAGATTAATAATACATATACATATATTTTTATTGATTTAATTAAATCTACGTTCTGAAAATAAATAAATAAAAGAGAAATTTCCTTACATTTTTGATTAAAAATACACATTTAAAACTACGAAAAGAGACAACCATATTTTTTATCTGCTCAAAAAAATTAGTAAAAAATAAAACTTAATGAAACACAGTTTTGTATCTTTTTTAGAAAATAAACTACACATTAATCATAACTAAGTGAGATACATATGTTTATTTTTTTTTGTTGGAATAAACAAAAATTGTAAGAATAAATTAAAAGAGAAATTTTTTTACAATTTTCAATGAAACTATATTTAGATTAACTGAAATAAAAACTACATTTTTATGCGTTCAAATGAAACTGTTTATAAGAAAACAATAATGTAATATCGTTTTTACCTTTTTATTTGAAGCTAGAAATTAATATTAAATAAAAGAATATTATATTTTTTTAAAAGCAAAGTACATTTTTAAATTCAAGGTTAGCAACGAACATGTTATATCTTAACTATTCTGTTTAGTTAGTTTTTATACCGAAATATTATGCTCGAATGCGTTGTTTAACTTGTTAAATAAAATAAAATAAATAAATAATAGTTCTTTACTCTTTGATAATACTGTAATTAGCATAACTAAATAAATAATAAAATTACAATAATCTAAACATATAGTAATTGTAACTTCTAATAGATGATATAATAATAAACATCTAAATAATTACCTATTGAAATGACGTTGTATTTAGCATAATTTATGCTGAATAAACGGAAAGGAATTTGAAATTAAAATCGCTTCCTTTAATTATTTAATACATGAATTTTAATTATTATTGACAAGAGTTCAATGAACATACGCGTTTTTCGAAGCATGCTGTAACCTTTTGACTTTTCAAGCGTTCACCCCCTTGAACTAAAAAAATAAATAATTATTCATTTTTAAATTTATTAATGATTAAGGGTTTCTCAAGGCTAAAAAACGCATAATTTTAAGTTGCTGCATCATTTGAAAATGAGACATTGTTTCGCAAAAAAACGTTAATACTCGTGTGACCCTATTTTCACTCATGTAACGTATCCCGCGTTAAGTTTTTTTCTTCCCGTTTTAAGTGTCACAATACAGTGATCGTTTCGATGAAATCTTTCTTTTACAACCAAATGCATTGATCATATAATACATTAAAAACATTGTATACATTTTTAATTAATGTAATGTAGAGTGTAAATTAATAAATAGAAAACCTTTAAAGCTTTTGATGTTGTGATCAGATTTTTATGTAATAAGATTTAATGGTGTGAAATTCCAACTTTTAATTTGGTAATTAACTAGTACAGATGACATTTTAAAACAAAATTCAATACATAATACATTTATTTTAATAAATTAACATTTTTATCATTCAAAACGGTAGTTACAGTCTATAAAGTATTGTTTGAAAAGTTAAGTCACAAGAGCGGTCTGAAGTTTTTTTTTTATGGCATGTCATGTGCATGTTTTTTTATGGCATGCAGTATTTTTATGGCACGTCGTGACTCTGAAAAACTATTTGAGCCTATCAAAGCTTTTTTGCCCTCTATAGTAAAACTTGTTGATTTAAAGGTTATTGTATAAAAAATAAGTTTTAATTTATTTTATTATTATTTTTCATTATTTAGCTTAAACTCGACACTTTTAAACAGACAGAATTACGAATTTTTTAATAATTTTAAACTAAGCATTTCTGAACTACAAATTACAAATTTAGGACAAAATCGGTGAAATAATGTAAGAAAAACTTCAAAACAAGCAGAAAAAAAAAGACTGGGATTATTTGTATTTATTAAATTTGTATTTTTCTGACACTATTTTACTGATTCTGCTCCAAAACTTGGATTTTGTTAATTGAAATATCATTGTTTAAAATAATTGCATATCTTATAATTCGCATTTTTTTCAATCATTGTTTAATTAAATAATAAGAAATTATAGTTTATATTTTTTTTTACTTTCAAACTATAAAAAAGCTCAGTTTCTTTTTTTAAATTGTACTTATTTTGTTTTGGCTTATTTAAAAATTTCTCGAAATACGGAAAAGTGTAACTAACAGTAAAGGACCCAAACTTTCGATCGATTTCCTGACTAAATTATGAGGGTTATAATTTCTAGGTTAGGAATATTCAGATGGTCGAAACCCCAATATCGTGCTAAATTAGTCATGTTTTTCTATGGTTTAGTTTGTTTTTGTATCTTAAAAATCCGTTAAATATTTAAGGTGGGACTTTTGAATCATTAAATTTGGGTCTTAGTAAGTGAAAATTTAATCGTTAGTTTGAAAGTCCTTTTTATGCACTATACATATTTTGAAGTACAGTTAGAAAAAAAAAAGAATGTTCAAAACTACCAGAATATCGTTAACCGTGTTTCTAGTTCTATGAAAATACTAAAAAAAACGATAATTTTTACAAAATTTTTTTGGTAATTATTTTGGTAACACTATCTATAAAATATTATTTTATAATACAGGTTAAAACTTCGTAATTGTGGTAAAATTTAGGAATTTTTTCGCGATAACTTAAAACATGGCATAAAAACCATATATTCGTTTAAATTTACTTTTCAGTTTAGTGGTTTTTATTAAATGCTTGAAAATAAGAATTACAATTTTGAAAACCAAAATTTCCTGGATACCGTTACCATAACAACGGAAAAATTGCCAAATGAATGGTTTAAATACCGTATATTTTGGTTTATTAACAGAATTATTATTTATTAACAGAATTATTATTTTTTACAATAAATTTCTTTACCAGACAGTACTGTAATTTTAGTAGCATTTGTTCCTCTGAGTCTATTTAAAAAAAATATTGAAAAAGCTATATGAAGCTTGATGCGTGGTGTAAAAGGTATAATTTCTGTCGTGTATGCTTATTCAGTGTTTTGCTGAGTTGAAATAAGGTCGTATATACACTGCTGGAAGCCCAGGATGTAAAGTCCCTCAGTGGACGGATCGTTAAGACACGATTCCCAGAAGAACCCCGAAGTCAAGCATCACTGGCTGCGGTCAGTGTGCAGGTGGGTGACCTCTTCGATCAGTTTACGAAGGGACCGAGGGTGTGCGGTATTAGACCTCGTTAAACTGTTCTATCGTAAAGTGATCGACTTCGCGCGCAGGTCCTCGGCTACAGAAGCGGGGGTGCCATCCCCTCTGCAGAGGATCGAAATTGTGATGGCAAGTCTTCGGATCATCCTTAGGTCTGTTTCCAAGACCGTCGCCAATATCCCATTGTGCAGCTCTAGCGCGATGTAAATGAACTACAACAATAACAAGCCAAGACGTAAAAATATGCTGACTGCAACAGAAAAATCGATAAAATTGTATTATGCACATGGAAAGAAGTTGTAGGAGATATTTCTCACCTTAAAGATATTGAAGGCTGTGTATACAATACTCGCAACGATTGAACAGGTACCGAGTTTGCTTCTCACTGTGGAACGGAAAAAAACCCGATGCTGATTTTAAGTCGATGGAACCACTGATTTCTCCCGATATGACACCAAGGTACAATTTTATGTTCGCAAATTGCAAAAGGATACTCCAGAAAAAGATTGTAGTGTGCGGACATCTTTGCGAGAGGGCGCTTCGCACACTCACCACCGAAAAAGTAATTAATTAAAATAGGGAGAAGCGTTCTCGGAACTGACTCGTGAAGTCAGATAAAATCATGTCACTAACTTACCTTTCATTTCATATTATTTTTATATTCATATAAGTGATTTCCATATAAGTGATAGTTATTCATGAGAACCAACCACATAATATTCATAAAGGAATGCTACAAAGATATTTGACACATTTAACGAGGTTAACTATATCAGGCTTAGAAATCTGGTATTTTATCTATGTACTCTCCCCTTGCATTCCGAGTTCAGTTCAGAACTGTTAATTAGTAAGAGCCACTCATCTGATGTTGGAATACATTGTTCAATGTTGGTAATTAAAAGAGTGAATATAAAATTTTAAGTTAATCAGGATAGTTTGGTTGGTAACACGTTGGGCTCGTGTTCGTGAGAACGTGAGTTTCAATTCCGCCGGTCCAAGAATCCCCGCTTTTTAAGTGGTGACTAGTACACGTTAAATCTATCAGGGTCACAAAAAGGTCCCGCAACAAATCAATACCTCTGAGAGTACTGAATTGGAGATTGATTGTTCTCTGATTCAGATCAAAATAACGATCTGTGAATGAATTAATGAAGCATTAGTGGGTTCTCCCTGTAAAACGCGCAGTGATGCGTGTCTGGCTGAAGTTGTATTCTTGGCCATAGATGGCGCCACCAAGAAAACAAGAAACGAACCATCTGCCTTAAAACTTCGCTTGATTTCAAAGCAGGCTTGCTGGTATTGGCAGGTGGCATAAATAACTACAACAACAACAGTTAATCAAAATCTGTTTCGAGCAAGCGAACAAGCGGTGGAGTCTCCTTTTTTATATACCAATAAGAATCTGTGTTTAAACTGCACAGTTTTGGTGCAGTTTTAATTGGTACCAAATATAATAACATCTTTGTGCCATATTTAGTTTTATTGAAACTGCATCAATTACCTTAATACAGTAGTACCTATTATTAAGATATACATTTTCACGAGCTACTAAAAATTCGTTAAAAGTAAAATAAATGTTATGAAATAAACACTGAATAGCTAGAACTTCCGAAAATGTTAATATAATAATAATAATAATGAGCCCGATTAAACGATTTATTCGTTGTGAAGCGTATAAAAATTCGTATTTGAAAAACTTTAGACAGTTTGCTATTCCCAGATTTATTGTTGGGTAATTTGAGGTCAATATTTAGCTAAATGGTTTCCAATTATTCTGACCCCTTCTTCATTTCATGTTCATTCTTTTCGCTCACTTAACCGGAAACTGCCACAAACCCTGTCCTTGGCCCACTACGCAGGAGCCTTAATAGTGACGTCATACACGTCATAGTCATTGAAAAGGGAGTTGGAAAATTCCTGTCTCATTCTTATTTTTTTCTCCTTGCCTTATTGTTCTTGCATACCGACGGGTATTTTCATTAGCAAAACTAATGTTAAAATGAAACTGAGAGAGTTATTAATGTTCTAATTTCTTTCTTGTTTAAGACTGATACAATTTTTCAAAATTTGTAAGTACAGTAAAATACTACCCTCATTGCTTTCTTTTTATTGATGTTAAACACATAAAAAATGGTGATTATTTGCCAAGTAAAAGCTCATTCATAACAATTACAAATATTCCCACCGCAGATGAAGTTATTTTTTTTTGTTTAATAAATTTATTGGCATTACAACTTTATACCACCTTTATGGAATTGTCCACGATCCCCAAAAACTCGACAAAAAAGTTCTTAAATGCTTATTTTAACATAGCCATGAAAATATCGTGACATTTGAACTTCAAAATAATTTTCAAATAAACACTTTAGTAAGATAAAATCTAAATAAGAAAAGGATAAAATGTGAATATATTTACAGATTTCGATTTTTTTGGCAGTTTTATTAAACCTAAAAAATAGAATATGTTAAATAAAATATTTATTATTAATTAATTTATTTATTTATTTATTTATAATTAAATTATTAATTATTTATAATTAAAATTAGAAATGATTAGTAATTAGACTTTTAAAAAATATAGGAGATAAGTTTTTTACATGATGCATTATCTACTCCTACAAAGTAGCAATACTCGTTGTTCAATTAGTTATTAATTTGTGTCTAGTTTTTTTTAAATATTTATTTAAAATTTAAAAATGGAAATAAAAAAATAATATTCAATAAAATATCTCTTAATGATTTTTATATGCTCCAAAAAATGATAAATATTGTAAAACCATTACAAAATAAATAAATAAATAAATATTCTATATTCCATTCAGACAGTAAAATATATGACATGAAAAGTACTGCAAATAAAAACAAACTAAAATTTAAATTAGAAAATTATTCCACACCTTTAAATTACTTATAACTTCTTTTAAATCCATGTGTATTTTTGATCATTGGTATTGTGTGTTATTTGCATTTTAATTGTTCATTTGTAATATTGTGAATATTCATTTGAATTGTCTATCCCTGTATAAGAAGGGGGCGGAATAGTCTGGCTGATAGGGCGTTGGGTCCATGTCCAAGAGAAGAGGTCGTGATTTTGATCCCCTCCGGCTGAAGATTCCCCGTGTACGGAATGATGACTGGTGCAAGCTAATTCTGTTGGGGTCAAGTCTTCCAAATTCCCGTAGTAAATCAATACCTCTGGGAGCACTGGATTGGAGATTCATCGTGCTATTATGGATGGATAGTGTTTGAACGTATCCTTCCTGTAAATGTGACGTATTACGATCTCCGGAGGGAGGGTGTGTGAATGTATCCTTCCTGTAAATGTGACGTATTACGATCTCCGGATGGATGGCGTGTGAATGTATCCTTCCTGTAAATCTGACGTATTACGATCTCCGGATGGATGGTGTGTGAGTGTATCCTTCCTGTAAATATGACGTATTGACGTTGTCTCCGGATCATCCTCGGGAATGTTTCTCAGACCTTCGATAATGGCCCATTGTGCAGCTCTCGTGCGATGAAAATAAAAGTATGGTACCGTACCTATTTGTGAGGTGATTCAAAAAATTGCACATTTTAGTTTATTTTAGTTTTGTATTGCGAAACTTGGCTTCATCGCTGAAAAGAACGCGCGTGAAACTTTCGTGCATTATTTGTATTGTAATTGTTCCTTTGTATTGTCCATTCCTATTTTTTTTCGTCGTACGCCTGTTTAGGCAGTGGGGGTGCGATTGTTCCTGTTTTTCAGTGGCGCCATCTATGGCCAGGAATTCGACTTCAGCCACGCCATTCACACAACCACAACCCGTCTATAAAGCGGATCACATTCACACACAAAGGAGAAGGGACGTAGAACACAGAGAGAGAGAGAGAGAGAAAGAAGCATCCATGCCTTGCCTGGGATTCGAACCCAGGACCTTTCTGATGCAAGGACAGTTCCCTGACCCCTACACTGGCCGGTCGGCGTCCATTCCTATTGGTGAAGTGATTTACATAAAAAGTGTATTTAAAAAAAATTGCACTTTTTTAAAAATTTTACTTTTGTATTAAGAAACTCGGTTTCACCACTAGAAAGAACACTCTTGAAACCAAAAATTGTTTTGGTTAAACTTTTCAAAAATGTAGATTATGTGACCCTTTTAAATCGGAATTGAATGTAAAAAGTATAGATAAGTTTATAATTTGCTTAAAAATACGAAATTTTGAAAAAAAGATTTAAAAAGTAAATAAATAACACTATCGGTGAGCTTTTCATATTGAAATTAGCTGAAAATGTGTTCTTAAGAAAAGGAACACAGTTCAAAATACGTGCTTAATAAATTTAACACAGCTCGAACTGCGTGCTTAAATAAATATAGATCACAAAGCGAGCTAAAGAAAATTAACACAATAGAATAGCTGTAATTGCTCATTTCAGAAAATTGACACAGCTCAAAACGCATGCTTAAGAAAATTAACACAGCTCAAAATGCGTACTCTAAGAAATGGATATGTATCAAAATGCGCGATTAAGAAAATGGAATATCAGTAAATACGCATTTTAGAAAACGGACTCAAAATGCGCATTTAAGAAAATGGAATTAGTATAGAGTCTATATTAAACATAATGAATGTAGCTCAAAATGCATATTTAAAAAAATGGACGCACTAAAAATGCGTAACTAAGAAAATGGACACAGTTTAAAATGCATTAGACGAGTTGCTGATGTCGTTATTGCATTCGTCTCTTTTGACCCGAACCTCGATCAATTTCGATTTTATCATTGTATAAAATATATTATTTTCAATCTATTAAGCATTAAGGTCAAGAGATGGTATAGAATAATCATCATATTGTTCCAAGTGGCCTTTTTCTGAAGATTTAATTCAAGCCATAATGAGAGAATCATGCACGAGGGATTCAGTAAACACCCACATATGCAAAATTGAAGTCAGGTGATCGGAACTTATTCACCCGAACTAGTTATTGTTTCGAAATGCATTGCAAAACGTGACGAATACGTATTGTTGCCAATAATGCATACCTTTCTTATAAAAACACAGAAAAATATTTCCCACGAAATGATGCAAATAGTCACGTATTTGACATTGAAACGGTTTGTCTAAAATCCAAAACTGTAACCTCGAAATTTCGGCGTTTCAAAAAAAACAAAGCTATTAAATTTTACAAAAATGGAGGTTGAATCCACATTAAATACTTACCTTGAAATTTACTGTTTTAAATTCATTTGTCATTAGTTTTTATTAGTATATATATGTTGTCGTTAAAGTGTGAAATCCGTCATTTCATAGAATAACTTAGACATATCATGAAATAACTAGACAAGTCAATTTAAGTATTCAAAATTATTGAATTCTACTATTTAACTAGTTGTTCTATAGAATATCGATTATTTGATTGTTAAAGTATGAAATACGGCACATGAAAGTTTTTTTCTAACCGGCTTTAGTCAGTTTTGAACAGCTTCTGCTTTGACGCGTGTCTGTACGCTTCATTCTGTTGCTTTTAGACGTAGAATTTAGACGATGTCTTCATAAGTTATATATTTATATTAAATTATATAATCTGCTTTACCTTATTATGTATCAATTAATCCTCTTCAATAGGGATAAAATGTATTTTTCGATAGATTTTAGCCATTTATGATCAATTAATTCTTAAAATAACTTTGAAATTGCTTATTTTTCTCTTTAATGGTCTATCATTAGTTATTTCATAGAGTAACTAGGTAAAGTATAAAATTTTTCATCTTTTATATAATTTAACAGACTTGTCTTGTTATTTCATGAAATACCTAGTTTTTCTCTGAAATAACTTTTACGCTTTTACGGTAAATTATACACTTTTACGGTTAAATTATACACTTTTATGGTAACATATATACTTCCACTTAGTTAAGTACCTAATGAAACATCAATAAATCAACCGTCAATTTTCAACTTAGGTTTGAGCCACTTGTTGTAGTAGAAAAAGGGGAACCAACACGAAGCCATTACTTCTTTAACTCTATGGTTTTCAACTTTTTTTCAGCCAACAAAATATGTTTTTTTGCTGTTAATAACAAGAATAAAATAATTAAAAATTAAAAAAAAAAACAGTTTTTCTTTGAGTGTGCATTAAAAAACAATAAATGAAATATTGTGTGTAACTAAAAAATATCGAGTTTATATACTCTCGACTAATTTTCCAAGCATTATGTTCATTTTAAATAAAGTTTGTAGTTAAAATGTGTTGCAAGAATTTCTTATTAAAGTTTTAAAGAAAACAGATGAAAAGTCGGTGGTTTATTTGGATTTATTATTCTTGTTTGAGAACAACCGACTTTTTATCCGCTTTCTTAAAACTACGCGTAAAAAAAAGAAAAAAATTATTTTCACAGCTAATAAATCAACTACCATAAAATATTATGAAACCCATAAAGGCCTTAGAAAAATTGTTTTTCTTTGTTTTTTTTTATGCCATGAATGGATCGACGGGGAAGTTTTTCTTCTTTTTAATTTCTAAAGATAATATTTTAATACTAACCATCAAATAAAATTTTTTTAACATATTAAAATGTTTTGAGTTATTGTTCTGAAATTCTCAACGTAGTACGAGTAGAAATAAAATTTTAAGAAATATTTATGTAACAGATCTATTTCTTCTTACTTTCCTCTATGCTTCTTGCAGTTATGCGACCTGCAAATGTCGTGAAATTTTTTTTACCGCAATGGTACTATTTTTTGATTAATTTAATAATTTATATTGCTACATTATTATTTTTATATTTTAATACTATATATTTTTGTAATAAATTAAAATGTTTTCCGCAATTATTCCGAGACTTACAATATAGTGGCAGTAGAAATAAAATTATAATAAATATTTATATAAAAATTGTCTCACTCGCTCACGCTGATAACAGTATCGTAAAAATATCGTATCGTATTGTGGTAAATTTATCATATTACCTTAGGGCATGGCATAAAAATCCTTTATTTGGTAAGTTAACCTGTGAGTTGTGTATTCTTTACTAAATGTGTGGTAATAAGAACTATAATTTTGAAAACCAGAATTTGTGGTACACCGTTACCATAAGAACGGAAAAAGCTCCAAAATGCTTGGTTTAAATACTAGACCTGAAAACTTAAAATTTCCATTAGTAGCTAGTAGCCGGTGGACTCTAATGACCTAATAACCACTTTTTCCTAAAAAATTAATAAGTTCTTTTCATTTATGAAACACTTTTTTCAAACTTTTTTTTTGCTTGGATTAAATTTTATTTTTAAAAAAAAAAAATTCAAATTAGAAATAATATTAGAAAAGTTCAACGATAAAAATAATATAAATATGTGACAAAATTTAGTTAAGTTACTTTTAGAAAACGTTATGTAAAAATATTTGGGGCGAAATACATTTAATGTATACATTCAATACCTCCTAGATTGAAGAAAGCCGAAGGACGGAAAACGATGACTCATACAGTTAGGCCCAGATTTGCTGATCACTTCTGACGAAGCTTCTCTTTTTGGTACTT
>NC_092209.1:28204427-28226808 GCF_043381705.1 Parasteatoda tepidariorum | reverse complement strand
GTAACATTTAAAAAAGTATAATTTTTACCCGTCACACTGATAAACTAAAATAAAGTAAGCAACCTTAGATAATAAATATTTTATTAAATAGCAAATTCAAAAAATGATAAATAAAATGTAAACATAAATTTTACTGATATATGTTTAACTTTCAGTAGCATTTAAAAATAATTCTAATGTCATTTAATATCTCTTTTCTAATGTCATTTTCCTTGAAATGCATCTCACATACCTATAACAAAATGAATACAATATTTAAATGTGCATTTAAAATAAATAGTACATACTATATTCATGTATGAAAAATTAATAGATTTTTGTAGAAAAATTAATAGATTTAAATTTCATAATCAAATAAATTACAATATATTATGGTCAAACAAAAATGTTTAAAGTTTGAGCAAAAATTTAATAAAATACTAAAATTATTAATATTTTTATAAAATAAAACTCTATAAAAATAACTATATATTACAATAGTTTGCGATATGATTGATAAGAACAACTTAATTATTATAAATAATTTATCCACAATTTAAAATAATTTACTCTTAGTAAAAATATAATAAAGAAGCATAATTAAATTTTTAAAAATAAGAACAGATATTACTCACGTATGCATGTATGAAAATCAGTAGTGAAAGCAATAATAAATATATAACTAGTTATGTAGATTTAAATGAAGTTTGTTAAGTGCTATTTAGTTTTATTATTTTTAGTGATTTAATTTTATTATTTTAGTTTTATTCTTTTCGAAATACGAGAACACTTAGAGTCTTTTAAATGACTTTTAAGAAGTTAATGAAGTTACGACAGTTACAAAATTTGTTTTCAAAAAGTGATTAATAATTTAAATATCAAAAATTTTTTTCAAACTGAAAATGAATTTTACTTTTTCATTTATTTATAATGTTACGAATTATTTACTGCTTTAACAATCAAAATGTATATTAGTTATAACTAATAAATATTTATAAAAAAATTTATTTATACATTTTTTCCTCGTCTAAATTAACTGCATAATAATATGTAATAAGCCTTAATCATACCGTACCCTACGCCAACCTTGGATATTCCCGATCATACCAGCGAATTAAACCTACACGAACTTCTGAAGGCAAGCAACGTTTGATATTAAACCCAACTTGCTCGTTGACTTCATCAAGCAAACGCTTTTAATTTATTACATTATTGCAACTTTTTTTTTACGATTTCGATTTAAAATTTTTATTTTCGATCATTATTGTTTGACATCACGTATTGGCAATGCTTTTAACATTCTAATTAAAAGGAAATATAGTTGAAACCGCACCCTTAGCTGAGAAGACAGTCAAGTTATGTATTTTAAAAAAAAACTGATATGTCCTTGCTGTTCATTAAAACTTGAAACAAAAGAGGAAAAGGTATTAAATCATCTATAGAATCGAATAAATTTCTCTTTTTCATTGACTGTAAAATGTCTTCGTGAAACAGAATAACGACCTTCGATCGTCATTAAATGTATCAATAGATTTTGGGGAAAATGAAAAAAAAAGGTGTTATTTTAATTATATTAAAATCTACTTTAGTGTCGCAAGGAAAATGCTACCTATGAATAAGGTTTTTTTATGATTGTACAAACAAAAGGGCCATCAAAACAATTAGCTGAATGCATAAAATCACATTAAAGAATTACATATAAGGATGTTAAATTGAGACATTCACAGAAATGATATTAGCATTTACTTTTCATGATTGGATATATGAATTAATTTGGGTAATGCTCTTAAATTGAAATTTGTTTCACAAAAAAAACTCTTTAGCCTGCTGCTTTAAAAATTCCATTTATTCCGATGGGCTTAAATGTACAGAGATATAAATTAACATAAGTGAAAAATTAAAAAAAAAGTGTATATAATAGTTATATCTTCTTATAATAAATGTAAAATAAAAATAGAAAAATTAATTATTTCATGACTATAAATAAATACTAATTACACTATTTATTAAAAAAAACGATAGCATAACGTTAGTGCGTTTTTAAATCTGGGACACAACTCGAAATGCGTGTTTACGCTTTGTTCATTTTCGTAAAAACGCATTTTGAGCCTTGTACAATTTCATAAACACGACTTTCGAGCTGTTTCCGAATTTAAAAACTTACCTACGATAATTTTGCATTTACTCAAACCAACTTGACTTTTACTCAAATCAACCTGACTTCCCTACGATTACAACCAACTTGTAATTGTTGTGAAGATACTTGCCATAACGATTACGATGGTAGTTTTGAAGTAAAACTGCTTGTAGTCTCAAATACAAGCAACATGATTACTATGTTTTCATTATCTGTATCAATAAGAGGACTTCGGACAATATAGTGATCAGTCACACTTTTTCTAAGATTGTCATTTTTTACATTGTAATTTTCTCTAGTATATGGTTTGAAGAAAGGTACTTAACAAGTTTTCGGACTTCCCTCTAGATAGCAGCACAACACACAAGAATTGTCCTCGTCTACATAGTGTTCTCTATGAATAACGCTTTAAAAAACGTTCATCTGAACAACATAAAGATGTGACTGATCATTATATAACCTTTAGACCTTTAATTGTAATCAATTTTTGTAATCAACGCCCAACTCTGGTACAGAGACGATATTATTTTATTCAAATTTCGCGATGACTATCAAAATTTACTATCTAAGTCACTTATTTTTAGGTTATCGTATAAAATAATCGTTACATTTTCTCTTCTTTTCCTTACAGTACCCCTAAGGGCAGATGCGCAAGCTCCAGTGTACATACCCACCGCACCTAGGGCAGAAGCCCTCACAGCAGCTGAAGATATAGATTCAGATGCCACGCTGCCCACAGTTACAGTCAGAGGGTTTCTGAATTTCAGGACAACAGTGGATGGCACAGTCATAGTTTTCACGCCAGCTTCCGAAGGACCTCAGGAACCGACACCAGCTTCAAGTGTTCCGGCGACATCAAGTTCAAGTCCAGGATCAACGATAAGTCCGAGAAACGATGATATTCAACATCTAACATATACAGGAAACGACAGGGAAGTCGAAAAACGGACGGAGCTCGAAAATGAAGCGCATACACCGGAGGATGACAGGCAAAGTTTCAGGCAAAGGTATGATGCGTTACTTTTGATTGATTACTTCAACATGCTTTCAGGTGGGCTTGTGAGCTTACGACTTACATAGCATAATCAAAATGCATTACGGAAAATTTGACTCAGAAGACGTGGTTGTCTTCTGATACGGCACACTAACGGAAGGTGATTCAACTGTGACATATATAACATGCATCAGAACCAAACTTACACTCAACTTCAACTGACCTAGCTTTCAGAACTAAAGTCCATTGATTTAACTGTACTAATTTACGCGCTATGAGATTCGCATTATGCTTCCATAAACAACTCTTTTATATCGAAATTGAATCTGCCTTTACCAATAAGGCTGGAAAAACCTTTTGAAATCGAGGATGAATCATCCTTCTCAAATCGAGAATAAAAAGCGTTCTTAAGAACCGAGGATAAATTCATTTTCTCAAGGTTTATTTTAGATTTTATGACCGTCACTGAGTAGTTTATTTGAGCAGGCTTTGTCATACTTTCTTCGACATTTTAAAAGTGAAGGTTGGTCTGATCATTAAGTTTTCAACACAAACAAAATGTTTCATTTTAGAGCTTGGGGGAAACTAGAATGACAAAAAGGCTAAAACAAGATTCACAATAATAGCTAAAAAAAGAGATTTTTTTAAATAATTTTTTTTTGTCTGCCTAAGGGCAGACAAAAAAATTATTCAATCTTCAAAGAAATAAACTTGGTATAATAATTCTTCTACTAAGCTTAAAAAAGGATTAATTAGTCAACCTTTTTCTGTCAACCAAATGAAAATGAAACTAAAACGTTTGTCGTTAGGTTGTCTGCTTTCGGGAATGGAACAAGAGTTAAATTGCTGGCTTAATAAAGCTTCATATTTATTCAAATTGGATTATTATATAATTTTCCAATTGAATTATAATGTTAATTTTCCAAATTAGTATTTGATTTTATTGTTCGTATTAAAATATACACTCATAATTTCTGAAAAATGCTTCAATATCGAGTTTAAATGTTAATAGTAAACAAATTGCTATCCTCTATACTTGCATTAGTTACTCATTATAATCTGGTATACCAGCCGAGGAGTTTCGTGTTTTTTGTAATCAAAACATGTCGACTTTTTTCCCGTTTCAACTATGAAGTTGAGTTTCTTTTATTTTAAATCTTGTGATTTTTGATTTAAAATTATATATAACTAAGTAGAAACATTTATACTCGAAATAAAAAGAGTGCCTCGAACTCAAATAGTTTTTGTCGCCTTAATTATTGTTAGATTTTTATTTTCTAAAGTTTCAAAATAGTTTAAAAAAAAAAACGGTTTGTTGTGTCTTCTACGTCTGACGACATAATGTCATAATGTTGTATTATGTGCTAGCTAGAGTTGATAAATTTTCCGAAAATTTCTGCTTACGTGTAAGCCAAATATTTTATAACTATTTATTCAAATTGTTTGAATTTGATAGAAAGCAGATAACAGAATTTATGAGAAAACAGAACATTAACTATTCGAAATTCATTTCATTATTATTTTCAAAACTAAGTTTTTATTAACTTGCAAATTTTGCATTTTTGGGTGAATTTTGCAATCAGAATTTAGACTTTCAATTAGCTAGAGAACGGAAATCTTTGCTGGAACTCTAAGGAGTGGCAATGCAAGTTTCATTTCTTGACTGCTATGCTACACGTATTTCCATATTATTGCTAAAACAACATGTAGCACCGTATTACTGTCACTTTCGACCACTTTCAGGTTTGTTGGAGTGTACAAAATTGAATGTAAGCTTTGCGTTACACAGTAAAAAATTCCGGATTAAATTACGATAAAAAATACCGGAATTCAGGGTGCCGGTATTTTTTAACGTAAAAACCTTTTGCGTTGCGGAGCAAAAAGTCTTATATATCGTAGTTTATATAGTAATAATTACTGTAAAATCACTGAATCTCTCTAATTAAATAAATAATGCTGATAAAATTACGGTACAATATTTTACAGTAAAAAAGGATTTTACGGATGATGCACCCGAAGTACTGATACTTTATACCCTAGCTTGATCCTGCATTTCTTATAGCGTGGACGACAAAAACAAGTTTTTCCAACTTCCGATATAAACATAAAAAAACGGAAAAAATAATTTGTTTTGGTCAGATTAAAAAAGTTCAATGATTCGAAAAAAATTCTGTCACCATCTAAGGTTTTATCTTCTGTCAACACGTCTATCAAATTTAATTAACCATGCCTCTCCCCCCCCCCCACAAAAAAAAATATTTTCTCAAAAAATTACTATCTACTTGAATAATACTATATACTATACATTACTATATACTATTTAATAATACTATATACTATTTGCTATACATTTTCTTGAAACTTCAAATTTTTATTTTGTCTCAATACTTAATTGCTGAAGGAAATCTCGTAAAAGAATTTCACAAACTTATTGATTTGAAAATCAAAATGACATTTTTCTAATAAATATATTTTCAAACTTATGTTAACATATGGGTAATTTTCAAAAGAGGGGAGCATAACACAGATTTCTGACAACATTTAAGTTTAAATTTAAGTTACAGTAAAAATTTTAGATTGATTTCATAGTTTCCTCTAGTGGCTGGAATTTACATAAATGACTGCAAAAGTTTTTCACAAAATACCTCAAAAAATATAATTGTCTAACCAAAAGGACCAATTTTAAACATTCATGAAGTTAATTTAGCCAATGTTACACCAAAAATAGTTTTTTCCTCTTAAAAAAAAGTGTCCAACAAATAAAAATGGTTTAAAAAGTTTTAACAAATAAAAAAGGTTTAGAAAGAACGGTTACCTTTTAATATCCTAAAGAAATGGCAGAAACCTATAAGTTATCTTATTCTGTGTGGAAGCAATTTAGTGTTTTGATGCATAATCAAAATTATAGCGTATTGTTTTAACAGAAAAAAGATAAAAGTAAGTACATTAAACTTTTATAGCCAACCTCAAAATAATTTTTCAAGTATTAAAGTATTTTCTTAAATTTGTACGACATATTTCAGAAACAAAATGATATTATCAGTAACATAATGTTATTAAGTATATTACTGAAATATAAGATTGTCCAAATTATATAACGATCACAGCTCCGGTAGTTTATTTTTCCATATATTTATTATTTAAGAAATTAAAAAAAATTATTATAGTGTTAGTTTTATTTGAATACAAAACTATATTACATACGCTGAGAATATTTAATGCATATAACATTCATCAGTAGAGTTCAGAATTAGCTGCTTTTGTTCTCACTTTTGCGCACAAGCAAACATGCAGCGCAATGATTCTTGTTGCTAAATTAAAGATTTATACTTAACCATATAATGCATACCAATTATTTTCGCAGTATATTGTTGATTGTTACAAACAGAAGCATAGTCAATAAAGACAGCGTAATAACAGAAGCATAGACAATAAATATATTTGAACAGGTGTCTGCAGCGAATAAAGAATTAACGGATGTGACGAAATAAATAGCTCTTTATGCAGATAATTAGAAAGATAAGAAGAGTTTGGAATAACGTATTGCCTTTGTGTAAGTTTTTGACAATAAAGAATAAAAGAAATGACAATTACGTAATCATTAGAGATTACGTTAAGAAAGAATGTAAATGGATAAATTGATTAAAAAAAGCCTGTTAGGGGGATGGAGAGAATACAACATAAGTAGGGGGAAAGATAATGTTGTACAGAACTAGACCTCTTCTGTCTCGTTGCCGTTTCGGTTCCATTAACATTTTGTTCTCTTCCTTTTCGGCTTTTCTGCTGAGAAGGAAAATAAAAGAATTTAAGAAATTTTTTTAAAGATACTCCAATGTAATCGTAATTATCCTTATTTCTTTTTCAGAGACTTAATAATCATTTCCATTCCATAATCATTTCCGATTTTCTATAATAACCATTCCCGATTTTCTATAATAACCATTCCTGATTTTCTATCAGTGAAAACGTATAGAAACGTCTACATGACATTTAAACGTCTACATCAGTGTCAAACTTATGACTTTTGTGTACCCTTTCCAAATTTTTCGTAACCCTGTGTACCTAATACAAAAATGAATGTATTTTTTACTATAAAAATTGCACAAAAGTTAAAAATCACAACTGGCTGCTGACACCACACCACTCATTATTAACTGTCAACTCTGCAAAAAATAGCCAATAGAAAAATATGTAATCTTAAATTTTCATGGCTAGCTTTTTTTTTTAAATAAAATGTTTTGAAATTTTCGTTTGTTGCAAGATGTTTCGCATAAGAACGCGTACCCCCTCTAAACTATTCCCGTACCCCTGGGGGTTCGCGTACCACACTTTGGGAAACACTGATCTACATGAATAAACTAAATAAATTATTGATTATAATATATTTGAAGAGTTAAAGACTATCAATTCATAACCCCTATGACGCAAAAGTAATAAAAGGAATGGAAAGTTTCTATATCAAAATAGTTGAGCTTAAATAGTAACGTGACTGAGTCGGGAGATGACTGAAACGGCAACGAGACTGAACAGCGGGAGCAACTAGTCATGTACTGTAAAAAAAAAAAAACTGGATCAAATTACGGTAAAAAATATTCTGCATTTCAGGGTGCCGTTACCTTTTACTGAACAAAAAAAGTGATATACCTCAATTTTTGCAGTAATAATTACCATAAAATCACGGAATCACTCTATTTAAATAAATATTGCTGAAGAAATTGCCGTATAATATTTTACTGTAAAAATGGATTTCACCGTATAAATGGATTTTACGGATGATGTACCCAAAGTGTCAGTACTTTATACGGTAATTTAATCTGGAATATTTTTCAGTATGGCTGTGTTGTACTGCGGGAGTTCCAGAGGTTCGAGTAGCATTTGCCTACTATGAAAAAGAATTGGGAGTCACATCAAATATGAAATGTTCTCTGTGATAGATTTCCCAAATGAATAATTAATGAGTTAAACTCACTGCACATAAAGAGGCTTCAGAGGTCGTTTCAGATGTTTCTGTTATATTTTCATTTAAACGATTATACTTTTGATTTACTTATTGATTCCCAATTGAATTTTGCGTTAAAATCTATGCAATCAAAGTAATGAATTTAAAAAGTGTTATATAATTGTTACTTTTAACAACGTCTATTATTCTCCCTGGTAATTACTCGTAATTAAATAGTTCTTTTAATAACACTCAATCGAACGTATCCTTAATACCGTTTACATAAACGTTTTGATAGTGTATCTCTCTTATGGTCATATGCTGTTAATTCAGAGCATGCGTACACGAATGATAGAGGATGATAAACGATGGAGGATTTCTAAAAGACTTCAATATACGTTTATCAAAAGAAATAGAATCTATGGTGTTCTTGTTCGCTAATGTATGTCTAATTGTTATTCTTCTAATATACAAAAAATTAATGTTTCAGGCATTTAAAGCCAGGTTTTGGAGATTTGGAAACAACTCCCGATTCTGAGCCGGAACAAAATCTACAGAAACCTGGTGCGACTCCGGCCTTGCCGCAGTATCCCACAGGCCTTGTTACAGTTCTTGGTGGAACGCATGTCAAAGATGGCGCCACTACCGTTTATGAAACCAAAGTCATCGGTACATACATTGAAGGAAAATATGCACAGATACTCCAAAGCACATCTCAAATTATCTTCCCTGCCAAATCGGATGAGCTGTCAACGCCAAAACCTAGCCAGGCCAAACAAGCCTTCCAGAAATCGGCAAGCATTCAGATACCTAGCAGCAGACCAGCGCCTTCAGAATCTAATAAAATTCCATTGGATCCGTCGTCCAATTGGCAAAAGCCCATAAGTGGTAATGAAGCCAAAGAATACAGATCAACCACACCAGATAGGTAAAGTAATCAGTAATATATAGTTCTTGGAGATGCATGCTGTTAAAAATATAATCTTCCCTATTCGTTGATAACACAATCAAACATTAATGCTTTATTTATACACGAATACTTAATATACTTTATTATACTATATACTTCAATGAATACTTCATACATGCTTTAGTACCGAATCGAGTGTTCATACACATTTTTAAATGTGTAATTAAATTTTAACTCAAATAATTGATAAAGCCTACAAGATTCAGATGTTATTCCATTCCATGAATTATTTTCGCTAATTTCGGCGTGCGTTTGGAAATAGTCAGGCTACAACGAAAGATTGTTTACAATTTACCGGAGAAGGTAAAAGTTTGTTTTCGCCTCGTACTATACTAAACATTCCACAGAAACAGAAATTAATAGTTAGAAAAAGGCTAGTATGTTTTTAGTTGTAAAACAGAGATAATAATGTTCTCGTGAGAACACAATTATAAATACATCAATTGTATTAAATAATTTGATTGATTTTATTAAGCCTAATTCGAATTTTATTAGGCCTAATTCAAATTTTACTAAGCCGCTTTGACTTTATTAAGCCTAATTCGAATTCATATTTATATTCTCTCTGAGCTGAGTGTATATGTTTGTTTAACAAACTAGTTTTATTTTAAAAATTATTGAATATATGCATCCTTAAGTAATGAATAGCCCATAGTGCAGCTTTAGTGGAAGGTAAATAAAATACCAGCCGACCTAACTACCTCTATTAATGATTCTTACTTTGTATTGTATATATGACTAACAATATATGACTCTTATGTGTACCTATCTTACTGTAATTTTAAATTTTAATGTTACTGAATAACAAAAAGCGAAGTTGCTACTTTACATCAAGTAGTGTAAAAAACAATCATAGTGTAGTGAAGCATCTAGATACAAGTGTTATATATTGTGTTTAACTACACCTCTTTAGTGTTAAGTAGTGGCAACCGTTTTTGGCGTTGACAAAATAAGGTTTGACGAAACTGAGGAAAATAAATAAAATACGATTCACTACAAAATGAAGAAAATTGTGATCACCGCAAGGCGATCTCAAGTTACCCATTGGTAAAAAGGTTGTTGTCTATTTTTTTTTGTAAAAGCAACTTAATTATGTTTTCATCTTGGGCATCTTTAACTGTTAATCCTGAACTGCTCGGTACACAATTTCGTAGACGTATTTAAATGCAATTCACACACATTCTGTGTAAATTCTTTTAATGACTGAATAGACATTGAACAGTCATTCGAGATCAATATTAACATTTTTGGATTGGTACAATGGTGTTTGATGGAGATTGTAAGCTGCATCATTCACCCTTTTCGGATTTACAAGTTCATACAAGTTGTTCAAATATGATTTGAAAGCTTGGTTTTTTTTTCAATTTTACACGAATAGTTAATGAATCATTAATATTGCATGAAAGACAGTCTACGGTTTTGTGCAAGTTATTGGGCACGTTGACAATGGATCCTTTTATCCCTAACTGGTGATCAAAACCCAGTTCTCGTATTTGCATGAAAGGGGTTCGGAGAGTCACCATTCGCTTTTCGGTAGGGTTCAATTCTCTCGACCACTTTGGTACTTTTGAGAGGGACGGGCTTCATGCTTGCGTTAGCTTCCATTTGTTTGTAACGTTTAAGGTATTCCCGTCTACGCTCTTTGTCTTTGACTTTTTCAGCCTTAAGTAAGTTTAGGCCTAGGCATCGTTTTTTTTTTGGCTTCTACTGTAACTTTTGCGACCGTGTGAATGAGTTTGGACCCTCTTTACGCGTGATATTCACCTGAATTAGTATTGAAACCGATCCAGTTTGAAATGTAGGTTAGAATTTCTGATTCTTAATAAAAATAAAAATATCGTTCGAGTGATGAAATTCTCTTTTATTCACAACTTTCTCGTTTATTTTATGGGAACTCTCTGGTCCCATATCTCAAAAATAAACTCACCAACTTAATGCATAACAAAATTAAAAGTAAAAAAAAAATTCTAAGAAACTTATCAAACAGCAGCGGTCGCCATACCTACGCATGGGCACTGTTTACTATTATTCTTGATTATTGCAGTTGAAAAGTGAGGACGCCATGAAATCCAAACCGAAACCCATTTTGCCAATGGTTAATATTATAAAAGTATTTAATACAATCGGCAGATTCATGTAAATCATCTTATGAGAGCATAATTATCCTAATGATGCAACTAAAAACATACATGCCTTTTTATAACAGTGTACTTACTTGTTTTTGTGAAATATTCAGTATCGTGACAGGCGAAGAAAACATACTTTCACATTTTAGTAGTATACTTTATGTACGTCACACTAGAGAAGCACTATGGATAATAGGTGACGGTCTGGAAAGCATTCCTGAGTATGATCTGAAGACATGCCATCACAATTTCGATCCTCTGCAGAGTGGAGGATTTCTGCTGCCAGTAATGCTTGATTTCATTGATCTACTGGGAACCATGTACGATCAGTCCACTGTGGGATCTCTCGTCTTCTTTGCAGGATTGCAAACAAAAAATATCGATCGTCAAACTGTTTTCACTGCAACATTGCGCCTGTTTATGCCAACATTGACGAAAATAATTTATGAATGGAGTAAATGCATCTGAGCTTGGTGTAAGCAATATCAGTTATTGGTATTGAGATTTATTTACTCGCTCTAGAGTATGAGTGAACGCGCGATTCGGCATTAACCTAAAATAACACACAATGTTTAAAATTTTTCAGCACTAAATTTGGATGGATATCACCACAGTTTATACAGTGTAGGTAACCAAAATGTCACTAGCCAATCTGATTGATGTTTCAGCAGTTATTTTTTAGGTTATATGTAATACTTTAGACGTAGGCTATATTTTGTCTACTTTAGAGCAATTATTAAGTTATAAATTGTCACAAACTACCATATTTAATTTGAATTCCCAAACAACTTCGATTTATTTCTCAGAGGAAAAGCACTGCTGGCTGTAAAAATTGAAGACATTTCTCCTTTACTGGAAAATGTAATGCTCGCATTTTATAAGGATAAAGCAAAAAGATTACATTTAATGGAATAAAATTTCTGTTGCTTTGAGTAATAAATTTCAAAAGTTACGTATAAACTAGCCTTTTACATGGTAACTTTTTAAGACAACAATTTTTTTGGTAGATTGGAACTCTAATGAGGAATCGTTAGAAATTTATTTTCTATTACTCTTAAGTGTAATAGAAAATAAATTAAATAGATTTATTAAAATCAGTTATAAATGAAATAGTTTTGCTACCAGTTTTTCTTCTTTTTCAGTCTTCGGATTCTTGCATCCAATTCAAGGATGTCTAGGACTCTTCAATAGTAGTAGTTTATTTACGTCACACAAAGACTACACAATAAGTTATTGTTGATGGTTTGGGAACTATCCCTGGAGGATGATCCGAAGACATGCCATCACAAATCTGATCCTCTGCAGAGGAGATGCTCCTTCGCTTCGGGAGCTTGACGACCTCCACACTTTGCAGTAGAAGAGTTTAACGAGGACCGATGTCACGCATCCTCGGTCTCTACGCAGGCTGATCATAGTGGTCACCTATCCTCAACTGATGCTGATCGACTTCGGTTTTCAACTGGGAACCGCGTCTTTACGTGACTCTATGACTCTGCCTCGTAAAGCAAAGAGTCAATATTGAGCCTGTTTATTGTTTACGCAATTATTTACGCAAATCAATGCTCATCGTCTAAGTCACGGTGTATGCAAATGATTAGTTTCTAGCAGCGAATCCCCCTCATCTCATAATATAAAATACTTAGCAGCTGAATTGGTAATTTAAATGAAACATACCACCAAATAATATCCTTGTTATAATCTGTTGAAATTTAGAGTTTTAGTAGTCAATGGTAATTTTTATTTTACACGAAGTCCCACGCACCGTTACAGTGATTTGATCCGACGTATTTGCACGTCTAAATAACACCTCCTAGAAGAAGGAAGACCTCAGCACGTATCAATTTAGTAGACCGACGTAGCGAACACAAACTGTGCAGTGGATGAAAAATAAGAAAGATGTCACTACGTTCGGGCTACTAAGCTGCACAGTGTTGTTAATTACGAAAGATGCATTAAGCTCGGACTACTAAAGGGTCAAATTTCTTGTTTATGGTAACCCGTACTGCTTCGCTTTTCTAGGAGGTATTGGTCAAACGCGCTTGATTGGATAAAGTATCTTAAAAGATTCTTCAAACTACTTTCGTTATTGCACATTTGCTGAAATTTCTGCGATTTTTTGCAATTATTTTTGCTTATACATTTTAAATCACTAATATCTCCGAAAAAACTGATGTAGATAATTTGTTTCAAATATATTATTTAATTATCAAGATCTAATCACATAAAAAAATGTGTTTGATTTGCTAGTAATAATTAATTTGCAATGAAAATTTGATATTTGAAAATGAAATTTGATATTTTTGAGGAACACTGCATTATTTCAAAACTTCTGCCTCTTTTATATTTTATTTTAATTCTCATAATTTGAAATTTAAAAAAAAAATATTTGCATCTAACTGAATTTTTTAGTTAAGTCTACTGTAATTATTATTTGTTAATTTATTTATTTTAAATAAAATTATATTAAAAATTGTTTGCATGGTGTTTTTTGCCACAGTCTGTACCTTAGAAATTAGCAACATAAGTCTTAGATACTAAAACATTGTTAGTTTTTCAAGTAATTATTTCCTCTTATGTATCCTGGTTTAATTTATAAATTTCGCTGACCTTTTGCACTTTTTCTAAGAAACTTCTTTTCGCTTTAAAATTTTTTTGGAATATTTGAGACTTGAGATTATATCAGTTTTAAGCTGTGATAATATTTTGGGAATACTTTTTTGAGTCATGAAAGATTTTTGAAGAAACTTTTTACAAAAATTTCAAAGTTCTCAGTTCATAATTTTTATAAAAAAAATACTGCTGAAGATATGTATTAACAATTATCCCAGTGTAAACATGTGTATACAAATATTCTGTGAAAATAACCCTGAAGCATTATCTTGTTTTAGATGCTGAGAAAAGGTACATTAAAAATATCAGTTAGCATTATTGGTATATGCCCTACCGACTCCACTTAATGCATTTGTGGTTTAGAGAAAAGTACATAGTTGTGAAATAATGACTTAGAATGTTAAAGGAACCAAAGTTTTTGTGTCCATTAAGAAGGAAATTCTACAACGCGATTGGTGTAACTGTACCAGCATTAAAAGCGTCTTGTCGAGTGTATTATTATGTGTTCCAATTTGAGGAAAAAAAACTAAAATTTTAGTAAAAAATTTAGAATCAGAAAGGAATAGAAGGGTTTCATCGCTAAATAACTTGAAACTGACAATGTACACTGTTAAAAATTCCAGATCAAATTACAGCATCAAGTACCGGCTCTTTGGGTGCATCATTAGTGAAACTCATTTTAGCGTAAAATATTACACCGTAATTTACGGTATGTCAGACTTTTTGTGCTCTGATATGTTCCAGTAAAAATAGATTTTACGTTAAAAAGTACCGGCACTTTGAGTGTTAGTACTTTTTACCGAAATTTGATTCGTAATTTTTTACAGTGTATTTAAAGAACATGAAACCTAATTTTATTAAAAAAAAATTCATGTAAAATCATCATTGCAATTAAATACGCTAAAATTTACAGTTAATTATCACTGATAGTACCTGAATATACTGTAATAAAATGCTCGTGATACTTAACAACTGCATATCTGATCTCAAAACTGACTAAACACGATCTAGCAGACCCCAACCTGCAAATCTACACCTAATAAGCATTCCATCCTTTCCCTACGCAATTAGAATATAAACAAAAACTCAGAACGCAGTAATTCTCGTGCCTTATTCACTAATACTATAAAAAAGCCAAACGCGTGTAGTTGTTTACTTGTTTAAATACCCGGAATAAAATTTGAAACAAAAATAATAATTTGAACCGAAAGTGGAGATTGATGGTTAAACGTCTGTGAGCCATTATTCGAAATTATAACGGGCTTCGGCCGCTATTTAACATCATTTAAAAATTGAAATCAAACATTTCAAATTGAATTCCGGTTCATGTGGTCATTAACTCCTGGAGTCAGGAGTACTAGTCTCGTATATGATGGCGAGGGCTATAAGGGGAACCAAGTCAACACTTGATCACAGTCCTGAAGGGGTTAATGGCCGGAAATTCTATTTTTCTTCATTTTTAAAAATAGGCTAAAAATGAATTAATATGCTAAAAATGAAATGAACTGATTTAGAAAACTAATGCTTCAATTGCTATTGCATTTCAGTATAACTTCTTTGTTTCAGTAAATCCCAAATTATCTTTTTTGTTTTAGTTAATTCTAATACATTTTCTTTGTTGTAGTTAATTCTAAAACATTTTCTTTGTTTTCCAGTTAATTCTAATATATTCGTTTCTGTTAATCCAAATATCTCTTCTTTGTTTCAAATTCATCTTTTTGTCTTAGTTAATTCCAAGAAATCTTTGTTTAAACTAATCCCAATACATATTCTTTGTTTCAGTGTCTCACTATATTTCCATTGTTTCAGCTAATACCAATATATCTCCAATGTTTCAGTTAATCTCAATGTAAATTCTCTGTTTCAGCAGGGAGGTCGATAGAAGAACAGACGAACCTGTCAATGCAAACACAGTTCTACAATCATCTTTCAAACTTCCCGACGGTGGATCGCCAAACAGACTGACTATCAGACCAACTCAATCATTGGACAAGTCCTTGTCCAGAACATCTTACAGACTATCAAGACGATTTAGGCCAACACTCGCTACGGACATTCCACCGGAAGAAGAGAACACAGTTCACGATTCACAGAATCCCAGGAACAGACAGCAACCGAGATTTAGATACGTCCTCCCCAGAAGAAACACTCCCACAGTATTTATTATTATATTTTATTACTATTTATTATTTTAATGTTATTTATTATTTTAGTGTTATTTGTTACTTTTTTGTCATTTATTATTTTAGTGTTATTTGCTACTTTATTGTCATTTATTATTTTATTGTTATTTATTTTTAAAATTTTTCTGTTCTTATTTCTGCTAATTATTGTTTAATATTGCTATTAGTCGTTTACGTATTTGTCTACTATTATTAATATTATTATCAAGCTATTAATCCTGGAGGAAGTGTCACGACTTTGTGTGACAAAAATATTGTGATGAGTTTTCGTGACCTTGCCTCCCGTGTCATTTTTATCTGCAATCTTTATATTTTGTTTATGCAATCTGAAAAAGTTAAACAAAATGATCACTACTGGTCTGTCGAGTTGACTGTAGTCCGTCTTGGGTTAAACCGGATAATTCCTGGAATAATTTTAATTTGTGTCGTAATAATAAAGGGCAAGTGATTTGAAATCAAGCATAGTTAATTGGAAAATTTTGTTCGACCATACGTATAAATGTACACAAAATGCATCTTAGTCTTAAAGTCGTCGGAAAGGTATCAGACTAAAATTTTTAATCAATTGTAATTAAGATTAGGATTGTCTTTTAGATTAGGTTTGCTAATTTCTAGCAATTATGGTAAAAGTTTTTAAAAAATGTTTCTTGTGTATTTTGACATCAGGTATACTTAAAACGCTTCTTTTTGGAATATATTTTTAAATATCTAAAATTACAAAGCATATTGCTTCTTTATCAATCATTGGCTTATATTGTTCTCTAAGGAAATTTTTTTTTATAAAATATGGCAGAAATTTTTTTTTTGTAAATATAAGTAGTCCTAAATTAAACTGATTGTTTTATAAAATCGTTAACTGCAAAACAGTTAATATTAAAAAAAAGAAACTTGGAAAATTTACATAACAAAGCATAAACCTTTTTTCTCAGAGATCCCTGTTTCACAAGATCTTTCTACCGATATACGCTATAAGCTAGCTATAGATTTTTCTGCTGCGTTTTCCAGCATAAAAATTTTGTTTTGGAATTGCGGCATCGGTATTTATTGAAAGCGATTGTTTTGAAAAAACCTCTATGTATTTTCCTTCCGTTGGAAGATTTCAAAATTCAAGATTTCCTTGATTTAAAAGTTTACTACTTACTGTGCCGTCTGTTCAAACTTTTTGAACTGAAACAAAAAAAAGGAAAATGTCAGACCAATTCAATTCAAAAACTGCTTTTTTTTAAAAGAAAAGCATAAACGGTTTTTCGTCACTTTTATTTATTACTAGGAGGCTTCGCCCCCTGCTCGCTGGCGCTCACCGACCCCCGGAACTGCTTTCGCATTTCATTTCGGATTGCTTCGCAATCCAATGCTCGCTTTGCTCGCTCATTGGATACGTTCTTAACGTCTAGTTTTTGCATACTTTTTTGAATACTGAAGTTCCGAAAACTTTTCACTGTAGAAAATTCTAAACCTGTACATTTCAATATTAATTTGAAATTGCAAACAGTTCACATATTTTTCCTAATCACACTATTCTAAAATTCAGTTGTTGAGAAAAGTAAATGTTGTAAGTTTTGTTTTAAAGTCTTTCACACCAGATGGCTAAAGCCATGTGTTGTAAAACAATATGAAATAGTAGTCTGCCACTGAACGCCGGATGTAAAGCATCGGCTTTGATGAAGATAATTTTGTATTTTTAATTCTCTGAATGGCGCCACCTTAATAATATGGAATTTTTAAAATAAATGTATATAGTTTTGATTGTTGCTGAAGCCCATCATTTTGTGTTTTCATCAGTGTTCAGAAGCAGAACAACTATAAGTTTTTTATTTTATCACAAAAATATAAAATGTATAAAAAACAAAGAAAAGAGTAAGAAAATGAGTATAGTCATAGAAAAAGTTAAAATTATAATATAGTATTTGTCAGTTAAAATAAAACTTTTTGTTTAAGTCATTGCTAACAATTCAAATTTCTCCGAGGCAATTCTAAAGTATAAATTAAGGTAGTATTGTTAAGTTGAAACACAATATTTTTAGTTTTGATGTCAACAATACAATTCAATTTTTCACAAAAACGATTGTTTCCATTGTTAAGTTCAATGTCAACAATTCAAATTTTTCTGAGGCAACTCTTAACCTCTAAATATTATTTTTTTTATGTACACATTTCTAAATGTCAGTATTCAACCACAAAACAACTTAAAGTCCTCAAATTTAGCATGAAGTTGTAAAATGTAATGAAAGAGGGTCATAGCAATAATGAAAGTAGAAGTAAAGTTAGTACTGTAAAATTAAAACAATATTTTTAATCAATGAGCCAAGTTCTTCAAGAAGCAGTTGTAGAAGTAGGTTGTTTATTTAAAACTTTTTATAGAATTTCTTTAAGAACACAATTGTTAATTTGGGCATTTGGCGATACAACACTTTTAGAATTGAAGGATTTGTTACGTCAAGCGCTCAGGTATCATAATTTTGATCTAGTTGCGCTTCTATGTCATTTTGATTTATGTTGCTAAGTTAACTTTCAAAAAATTCTATGGCTGGCAACAGCATTTTTATTTTTTAAGTTGTTTATTTTTATTTCTTTTAGAATTCGTTATTTTTTTAGCGAAATGTTTTTTAACCTAACAGAATTCTTTGCCGACTGTTTTCTCTATGAATGAAGAAAATAAAGTAAATATTTAACTGTTGTGAAAAGAATCTTATTTAGTTGTACAAAGTACTTCAGCCAAAATTTGGGAGCCACGTAAGAGAATTATATATATTAGATCAGAAACACATCATTAAAAGGCAGAATGCTTTGGTGTTTTCAAAACAAAGCAAACGTTGCCACCGGCGGAAAAGAAATACAGCCAAAATTTGGGAGCCACGTAAGAGAATTATATATAATAGATACCCTGTAAATGTAGTCGTTTAGTATATAGAATAATAAAAAAAATATTTTTTAATCGTTATTAACTAAAAACAAATATTTTGCACACAATTGTAATCCTGTAGCTTGAAGAATCATAAAAATTCTTCGAAATTGTGATTTACTCGTGATATGCAATTTGTACTGTAATGCTAATTGTTTAACACAACAATTCATAAAAACACTTGTAGGAAATTTTTAAATGCAAGACGATTGAAAGTAATTAAAAAAGAAATTAATGCAATCCACAATTCTGTCACTGAAAGCTTATTATCTATTGTGAAATGTAAAAACATAAATTACGTAAAAATTCGGCTATAAAGTAGGAACTAAGTCAGTCGTCTGACATACCATAGTTTAAACATACATTTTAATTTTCAGAAATCATTGCAACTCGCGCTGTAAATTTAGCTTAAATTTGCTACAAAGAAAGTTAGAGGATTAACTTCTAAATGCAAAATACAATAATATATTTTTTCTACTTAATTAGTTAATTTTCTTTTTATATTAACATATGTTTCAAGTAGCTGTTGATTTGGAAGAGGTTAATTTATATTGCCAAAGAGACGGGGGCCTTAAAAATCTTAAGAATAAACTAGTTTTACTTTAGGAGCCCAAAAATAAATTTTTTGTGAATATTATAAATATTTTTTACTTGGTAATGGACCTGATTTTGATTAACAGACATAACATTAAGTATTTGCCATGAAATTTTATGCGAGAGCACATATTATGTGTAAGAATTTTCATATTTAAGAAGTGATACGCGTAGTCTATAAGTAAGCCAAAATATTAAGAATTTTAATATTTCTGAACTATTTCTTCAGACTTAACTAAAGATAACAAATCATACAAAGCGCAAATATAATATAATATATGCTATATTTTAATATTATAATTGTTTCCTTCTAGTATATAATATATGTTAAATTTTATGAAATCATTTATTGTATACGTTTCTCAAGTTATATTGCTATTTAAAGTCATGAAAGGTCTATTACTTTTAACACGCAATAGACCACATAATTTTATATTATCGATTTTCTTTTTCTATTACATTCAAGCTTTTTATTAAGATATCATGACCCAAATATAGTTCACGTATTTACTTACTCATGAGAAAAAGTTAATTAATGAAGCTACACTCTACTAACTTTGCCAGGTCTATTACTTTTAACACGTAATAGACCACACAATTTTACATTACTGATTTTCTTCTACTATCACATGCAAACTTTTTATTCAAATAAAAAGGTTCAAATATTTACTAAATTCATAAGAAGCAGTTAATTGACAAAGCTAAATTAAATCGACTTTGCCATTTCTTTTACTTTTAACACGTAACAGACCACACTATTTTGCATTATTGATTTATTTTACTACCACATGCAAACTTTTTATTAAGGTAACATAACTCAGACGTGGTTCACATATTTACTTCATTCATGAGAAACAGTTAATTAATAAAGCTACACTATATTAACTTTGCCAGGTCTATTACTTTTAACACGCAATAGCCCACACAATTTTACATTGCTAATTTTCTCTCACTACCGCATGCAAACTTTTTATTAAGATAACATGACTCAAGCATGGTTCACATATTTACTTTATTCATGAGAAGCAGTTAATTAATAAAGCTACACTATATTAACTTTAAAGAAATCCGTACAGAAGAGAAAACATTAAAAAAAAACATTTTTTGAAAATCAAAAATTCTCGAAAGTCTCAAGACTGTTTATCAAAATGAAATCCCCCTCACACAGAATTATAAAAGCTAAAAAGTGTAGTGCATTCTATTGAGTAATTTTAAGTAGGATTATCTTTGGTAGCATTTTTAAAGACCCTTAATGTCGTATATGATTGACCCTTTATACAAAATTGTAGTTTTTAAATGACTGTAAAAATTTTTTTTGTAAACTTCTTAAGAACAAAACAATTTAATAGACACGATATTTTCTGTCAAGAATTTGTCTTGGGCCCTCAGCAGTCCCAAGCCCCAGCGCAATTGTTCCTCTCTCCCAGGGCTAAAGAGAATAGAAGGCCTAGTTCACTCCGCTCGTCGAGCTGAAGCTACGATTACCCTCCTCATGACGTCACTGTGTCCACAGATCTCGGAGATCGGAAAGATATTATGATAACTTTGCATCTTTCTCTTCGTAAAAATAAGTTAGACTTTTTCTGGTAATTAGCTTTCAAACTTTACGTAATTAACACATTATTTCCGTTCATAAACATGGTTCAAAAATACCTTCTTGGCCATTATATTAAAAAAAAATACCATTTTAAACTTATAAAAATATTTTACTAGTTGGCGAAAATGACACTATAAATACTTTATTTTAAGAAGTTCAGTTTTAACTTTAATTATTAAGAAAAATGAAAGCATATATCGACACTTTTTTATCTACATATTCTTTTATAACAATAAGTTGAGTTAAATTTAGAATCCCTGATTTTAAAATATGCTATTAATTTGTTCATACTTAATCATTAGGAAACAACATCAACCTTAAACGCTAATTACTCAAACAAAATAATAATTTAGGCTCATAATGACATTAGAAATTTTACAGTTGCTTATAGATATTTAAATTTACTATGATATAATTTATAGATATTTAAATTTACTATGATATAATTTATAGATATTTAAATTTACTATGATATAATTTATAGATATTTAAATTTACTATGATATAATTTATAGATATTTAAATTTACTATGATATAATTTATAGATATTTAAATTTACTATGATATAATTTATAGATATTTAAATTTACTATGATATAATTTATAGATATTTAAATTTACTATGATATAATTTATAGATATTTAAATTTACTATGATATAATTTATAGATATTTAAATTTACTATGATATAATTTATAGATATTTAAATTTACTATGATATAATTTATAGATATTTAAATTTACTATGATATAATTTATAGATATTTAAATTTACTATGATATAATTTATAGATATTTAAATTTACTATGATATAATTTATAGATATTTAAATTTACTATGATATAATTTATAGATATTTAAATTTACTATGATATAATTTATAGATATTTAAATTTACTATGATATAATTTATAGATATTTAAATTTACTATGATATAATTTATAGATATTTAAATTTAAGAGAATATAATTTTCAAAAAAAATCATAAGCATTTAGAATAACTACATTAAAAATATGTTATAAAATTAGGAGAATTTCAACTATATACTATATATTTTATTAATACTTTTTATTTACATTTTAATTTTCTTTGACTTTATCCATTTTTTAATTTTTTTCACCTGCCTTTCTTTTTGAAGTAACGAGGCGGTTTCTATTTAGATAGTGAATTTTTATAAAAGTTCTAAACGATAGAATAAACGTATTGCTGTTTTATATTAAACTGTGTCATTTCGGAATCCATTCTTTACATAGTTGTTCATTTACTTTAGGGAACACGGGGAAAATTAAATTTCTTCCTTTCGTTTTTCTATCAGAAATTTTTCAAGTTGCAATCGAGCAAACTG
>NC_092209.1:28199664-28203927 GCF_043381705.1 Parasteatoda tepidariorum | reverse complement strand
AGATTTAGCGGCAAGCTCCGAAAGACAAACGGCAGAGATAACTCTAAGTCTGACTAACTAACTCCACTGTACTCCGTTCCCCCTTTTATATAATTTTTCACCGCATCTCCAAAATTCTTGAATTGTTTCAAAGACGACAGAACGTCTAGGATTCCTGAATCATCGCGTAAAGACCTCGCGAATGACAGCCAGTCTCGAAAACTATACTGGTAGGACAGAAAGGAACCAGTCCGTAGCAGTATCACGTGAATTTGGTTTCAAAAGTACAGCCCTATTATAGTTAATGTTTTTTCAGTATTCTGAGAAATACAGTGAGAAAAAAAAGTAGGCATAAGGCAGATAAAAATATAGTCTTAAAAATAATAGCTCGCATAATTTCTACTGTAATTTTTATTTTTGCCATTTTGTCTGAGCTCAAGGGGGGTGTTTAAACCCCTAAACCCCTCCCTTGCGTACGCCACTGGTCATTGGGTTATCTTAAAATATTTATTTGCGCAGGCGACTTTTTTTGGCGGTTTTCTGGACTATCGCCAAATATATAAACCTTTATTGCGGCCCAATTTACCACCCAATTTTCTTAAAAATTTGTCTACCCCCCCCCTAATTCAAGTGTCTAGATTCCAAATATGTAAAAAAAAT
The DNA here is from genome assembly GCF_043381705.1 of Parasteatoda tepidariorum. NCBI lineage: Eukaryota > Metazoa > Arthropoda > Arachnida > Araneae > Theridiidae > Parasteatoda > Parasteatoda tepidariorum. The sequence goes on along the minus strand of NC_092209.1, from coordinate 28,203,288 downwards.
TATATGTTTATTCAGAGAAAGTACGTTTTTGTGTCTGATTTCGTAACTTAATTAATAGTTAGCACTAATTAATTAACAAATTTGAGGTCACTCCCAGGAACCATTAAGATTGACACTTAGTTCGTGAAAATCCGATCATTAGAACGAAAGTTATTCAGNTTTTTTTTTTTTTTTTTTTTTTTTTTTGCGGACTGTACGTTTATTTAAAATAATTGATTGTTCGATAATCCAGGTACTTCGATATTAGCTGTTTTTTTATCAGTAATTCTAGTATGTTTGGAATTATAACATATAAAATTTTATGTGATTTATTAAATAACGTTAGATATCACTTATTTCCATGCTTACCTTATTGTACTGTTAAAAAAAAACTTTTTTTGAAAAAAATAAATGCTTTGTCTTTATAGGAATGTTTTATTTTGCCATATAAATTATGACTATCATTATAATATTCACAAAGATCTCGATTTTCATAACTATATTAAGAAGTAAATTTAACTGTATTTATTAATGATGGTTTTTATCCATTCAGCTTTGTCAGCTGTACTTGCATAGACAGTTCTAGTTCCCGGTCCTATGCAGAGAGTATCTAGGTTGGATTTTTTGACAGCGCTGGCAGCTCAAAAAACAAACCACTTATCTCTAAATCTGCAGTGCAATGGGCCACCGCTGTCACCCTAAAAAATATATACTCTTTGACTTTAAATAGAAATGCTTAATAAAACAATTTTTTTTTCTATCCTAACTGATTTCTAAATTTTATGAAAACCAATGAGATTTTACCTGCTACTCCTAATATCATTTTTATTAAGAGAATGTGTATGGGGCCTCGAATACTTAAGAGGAATCTACACCGCAAGAGAAACTTTTCCTCACAAATTCTGCTCCAATATGAAATTTAAAGTATGAAAGGGAGTTCAGGTAAAAACCTGCAGTAGGCCATAAATTTTAATTATTAAAAAAAATTTAATGTCCAAATATAACTAAATTATTGGAAAAGAACAATCTAGATAAGGAACTCCCCTCGCCACTTGTGTGGTGTAGTGTCGGTGAATACTACCTTAGATAAAGGTTGAACTACTTCAAGTAGGGGTCAATTATTTCTTCAGACGTCATCACTAAGGATTAATCCAAGATCGTCACTAATCATCCACTAAGTAGCCCTAGTGTGACAGTAACATTTAAACCAAGCTGTCGAATATTCTAAATAAGAATTTAGATATCTTAAAGCACTGATATTCTAAGTAATTTTTTTGTTTTATTAAAAAACTTTCGCATTGTTTCTCACTAGCATGTTACATTGAAAATGCTAAAGTTTTTTTTTTTTTTTCATTTTTACGAAACATTTTGAAAGTTTTCACAAAAGTTTTCAAACATCTTGTAGGTAAAAACTTCCTACATTTTCTAAAAATAAATTTGTGAGAACATTGAATTCTAAATTGTTATCTTTGTTTTTTAAAGAAATAAAAATAGCAAAATAAATGCATAAGAAAAACTAAGATAAGATAGGTGCACTATTTCGGTATTTTCAAATAGAAAATTTAAAATTATTTAAAAATATTTTGTACATCACTATCAAACTTTTTCGACAGATAATAAATTAAAATATTGAATTATACCTAATAAATATATAAATTAACATAAAAATTAAATTTTACGTAGAATGATATTTGTATGAATGAGTTTTTTAACTGAGTTCAAGAACTCTTTATTTCGCTATTACAAATTCAATGAATAAAATGATACACCCAAAAGACAATTAAAAACATTCGACAGCACTCCATACTTTAGCCGTAAGTCATACTTTTGAATCCCCGGCTATCCCTCATATTTTTAATGCTTTTGGAATCCAAATCCGTCAAAAAATGGCATGTTTATTATGATAAAGGGTTCATTGTTTCGAGTATCGCTTATTTCCGATATCTATATAAAATGTTACTAAGGCTTTTTGTTCTTTTAACTCACTCCCCTTATTACAGAGTGGCAACAATCAGGGAAAAAGTTTAAAGTGTTAATGTACATTTGCGCACAACAGCGGGTCACCCTGAATAACATTTGATCTAATAATTGGATCTTCACATTCTAGGACTCAATTTTAATGACTCGAAGGTGTGACCTGAAATATGTTAACTAATAAGCGAAGACGATATTTCAAGTTACGAAATCAGACACAGAAACTTACTTTCTCTGATCAAACATACCTTGTTTTCGAAGGATTTTGTTACCTAACCTCCAAAGTATAAGAGGTAGCCGCAATCTGGGAAATAGTTTGATCAGGAGAACACTCTAAAGCTTGGACCCCTTAATATTAAATTTATTTTTTGAGAATTTCACTATAGCTCAAGAACTTTTCAGCAAATTCAAAAATTGTATGTTTCGTTTTTTTCCATGCGGATACAAAGGAAGTAAGATCAATATGACAGGTGTTTATTAGCAAACCAGTTACATTAGATGAGAGTCCCGCAGCGGACTGATTGTAAGGACACGGTTCCATGTAGAACACCGAAGTCAAGTATCACTGGCTGCGGTCAGTAAGCGGGTGGGTTACCACTTTGATCAGCCTGCTTAGGAACCGAGGGTGTTGGTTCTCGCTAGACTGCTCTACCGTAAATCACTACTTCACGCGCAGGTCGTCGGGCTACCATAGCTGAGGAGTCATCCCCTCTGAAGAGGGTCAAAATTGCGATGGAATCCTGAGGGATGTTTCCCAGACCGTCGCCAATAGCCCATTGTGCAGCTCTTGTGCGACGTTAATAAAGTACCTTCTTACCTACATTAGATGAGTAATTTTCGCGTACATTTTGATGCATTAATATTAATCATAATAACATTTAACATACAATATTTATCTAAAACTCGTTAAATGATATATGATAAATAATATTCATTCTTCAGTTAATTACATTTGTTTAAATTTTTTTTCAATTTTTTTTTAATTCTAATATAACTTAGTGATGAGCCTGAGTGATACTGTAACGTTTAGTGATGTACCTAACAAACTACACACACACGGCGAGCGAGTTGTTAAAAAGCAATAAGTATGCCTCTTTTTGATTTCTTTTTCCCTTATAATAATCTAATAATGACGATATATTGATGTTTTAATTATTTTGCCAAACATTGAGGCAATTTGCACGCCTCGTTTGCGTGAATACTGTCAATTTATTGCATAAAGGAAGTTTAATTTTGAAATTAAAAGAAATATTAACAAAAGCGAGTGAAAGAAACAAGCTGTATCTCTGACTATACCCGAATATTTTTTTTTAACATCTACATTGCATGCATAATGTCCGCGTGTAAATATGATTAGAAAAATAATTTGATTAGAAAAATAAAACTTGGCTTACCCTTTGTTACAAAGCAATTATTAAGTAATCCGGTTCCATTTTCGATCTATTTTTCCCCTCTATGATTATGTTAACCTAAACTATTGTAAGACACGTACGCACACATTAAATTCATAAAAATAGCTTTCCGTTTAATTTAGTTCAGTGGCAAAGTATTTTGCTTTCTGTCAATGGAAAATTGATTTCTTTAATGGTAAGTTTTTTGGTTACTTTCTAGTTATTATACATATATATATATATATATATATATACATATATATATATATATATATATATA
>NC_092209.1:28191886-28198893 GCF_043381705.1 Parasteatoda tepidariorum | reverse complement strand
ATTCCCTGAGCCACCACGGATCATTGCTTGTTTTTTTTACTTTATAGCAGTTGGCGAACAGCCGATCCGAAGATTGGTAGCCGTTTACGGCTTCCAATCTTCAATTTCCTAATTTGAAATTTAGAGCTCAACCTAGAAGACAAAGCAACTCCTGGATCTAGCATTGGGAGAAATTTGGTTTCGAGGAGGACTTTTAAGTATTTTTTAAGTGAGTATAATGGCATTAAAATGGAGAAATTGTTACTGATATACTGTATATATATATATATATATATAAAGCTGGTTGTGGTGAAAACTTTTAATGGTTTTAACTCGGAATTTTAACGGTTTAAGCTGTTTTGATGACAAAACGAATTTTCTCCGTCTTCACTCCAATCAAAAAAGGGTAAAACCATCAGTTGAAAGTCTAGCTTTTGCCATTCAGTTTTGCTTTCCGTAATATATCTTTACCTTTACTGCAATCATTTATGCGATTATTTTCCATACTGGTCTTTACTTTTTAGCAATTACTTTATGGTTTTGAACATTGTATAAATAAAGCTGCGGTTTGACGGTATTGTGAAAGCGATTATAATTTCATCATAATAAAACACTTGAGCCGCAGTGGCTCATGGGACAGAGCACGCATTTCCCAATGACGTCATCCAGGTTCGAATCCCAGTAATGAATAATCGATGCAAATTCATAAAATATTCTTCAAATATTCGCATCTGGAACGGGTGCAGATTTACTTCGTAAATTTAATAGAGAAAACTTGCTCCCATATGGTAAAATGCGGTTGAGAGAAAAGATTTATTTTTGCTGAAAATATTTATTATATCCGTAATATCGTAAATATATATTTTCGTATTATCGTAAATATAGATTATCGTAAATATATATTTTCCGCTTGTGTATTTAATAACGGTGAAAAATAAGTCCGATTACAGATTTTTTTTTTTGAAAGAAAAAGCTTGTTGTTGTATGGTAAAAAGATCCTTGATGGTACGGATTTACTTCGTAAATTTTACGGTTTTTCTTTTCACAACCAACAATGCTGCCAGTTTAAAGCATTAAATTTTACAAGATTTTCTTACAGTGCATGATTTTGAATTTTTACCAACAGAGAAAATAACGAAAATACATTTAAACTTTATATATAATTTTTTTTCATCCTGGAACTAAGTCTAGAAATTGTTTTCTCTCTCTAACGGATAGAGAAGTGAGAGGAATATTTATTAAAAGTTTAAAAAACTAGCTGAAGTAATCCTAGTTGACAATACGCATGAATTGCGTCACATCTTTTAAATCATTATTTTGTGTTGTTCAATTAACATGTAATTATTACTCGAAATATGCCTCAATCAAACTTTTCCCAGTTTAACATATTATTATTTTGTAAAAAATCAAATTCAATTTTGAAAGTCTTAGTTTTTCTACTGATTGTATTTTTCTCCATTCAAATCTTACAATTTTACGAGACATATCAATAAGCATTAATCATTCAAAAGTTTAAATTTTGTCACTTACAGGTATTGATATCCGTCAGGAATGGTGATAATACGAGAAGAACATTTTGGTAACTATGCATTAAATGTATTGCGGAATTCAATCGTTACTGGTGTTCCACAAATTGTTGACGCAACCAGCACTCCAAAAAAACTCATCCGGGCTTTAGTACTCGCCGCTTGTGTATTGGGATTCTTATACCAATCTTCAGATTTCATGGATCTTTATTGGCAGTACAAGACGATAACGGATGTTAGTGTGCAAACAACAAAAGAAACAGAACTGCCTTCTATCACCCTGTGCAATCTCAATGGGTAATGTATTTTAGAACATTAAAATATTTAACTATTTCTGTGAATAAAAAAGCATGTTAATTAAAAAGGAAGCACTTAAAAAATACACGTAAATTTACGGATAATGACTGGCAGCAAATATTCATGGCAAAATACGTAAAAAATATTTAGAACTTAACTTACGAATTACCCGTAATTTTACGATGTAGAAACTATTGGATCAGACTGTAAAATACGCAGCACTGACTATAAAATAACAATTGTAACCTAAAAGTTCTCTCATAAAAGAATGGACACCATTCGTCACAATAGTCACAATAAAATATCACAATAGATGTATAAAATCCCTTTTAAAATAACGGACTCTATCCATAAAACAACAAAGGAATCACGTTAATAAACAATTGGAATCTTTTCGTAAAATGAATTTCGAGACCAACAACCTGCCTGCAATTTACTCATAATTGCTGTAATATGATCAGCGTTATGCACTGGCTGGATTTACTTCTTTAGTCACATTAAATTTAAAATTAAATTAAAACAATTGTTTTAGTACTGAATTTTCACTTGCTGTATAATTTTTTTTTGTTTAATCCTGTAAATAATTGGGATAAACATTATCAACAAGTTCCAAACTGTACAAAAACAAATAATATCAAGCAGAGGCCATCACTTTGCCAATTGTAGTTGATACAGGTTAAAAAGCAGCAGTATGGAAATATTTGATTATGCTGTAACATGCACTATACAGATTTATTTTTTATTGAGAACAAGATCGAGGAGAATTAAAAAAAATCAATTAATTAGTGTTGAACAATGCTACCAAATCATGAAAAAAACACAATGGAAGAGCTTGGTGGAAGACCAGGCAAGTGACATTTTAGGGACTTTTATGAATCAGTGACAATAACATAAAGTGGTCGTATCAATATGGGCTTCTTTATTGTAAAAGCTTATTGTTTGCTTTCACTTTAATCTTAACATAAAAAATCTACATTAGTTTTCAGTATACTTGCATGATTTTGATTTTAAAATAAAGTTGTGGTAAATAAAATAAGAAAAAAGAATTATTAGATCTACAATCTAATAAATTGGTCATAAAATAGTTTGGACACCATTTTTTTTTTTGCCTTGATAATAGCCTCTCTAAAAATGTCAGTTATCTGGCTTTTCAATTAAGCTCTTCAATTGATAAAGCTAAAATAATTTTAGTCTTTTTTTATTTATTTATTATTATTTTTGTTGCCTTTGTCTATGGCCTTACGTTATTCTATTAAGCAAAACACTTTTTTTGTGCAGAATATCATATCAGAATAGAGATTTCCTACGTTTAGCATAACTTGTCGTGATGATATTGCTTGCGGCCAACTCATAATAGTTAAACAATACCATTATCAAGTAATTTTTTCCGGTACATATCCCTTTCAAAATATCCCAACAAGACAGTTATTTCTCGAATATTGGTATTATAACTGCATAGTATTGGCTCAGTTTTAATAATCACCAAATGTATCAATATAATACCTATATCAGCATGTTTGGCACTTATTGCATAAACATTCAACATTTGAGTTTTGTGCGAAGTACATTTATTAGTGGCAACTGGATAAAATCGAAATTTTAAAAGCAAATAGAATTATAAGACCTTGATAAGGACAGAACCATTTCTTTATTGGACCTTTTTTTTTACTGTATAAAACATTTCTAAGTAGTTGGGAAAAGTTCTAATTCTAAAGTATTAATATACCTTTTTTTTGCTGCTGGAAAATATTTTCTGAAACTACAGGGACCCGTTGCAGACTTCTTATTAAAACTGCACCAATTACCATAATACCAGTAGTATATATTTGTTTTTAAGGCAGCAGTTAAATTTTTTTTCTATTAATTTTTACGTGCATATGCATATGCTTTATAGTGTTTATATAAAAACTGAAATTATAGTTTTTAACAAGAGCTATGCATTGCAAAATATATTCTTAAAAATATGGACTTTTATGTATTTATGCAATTTTTTTTACAGATAGTAGTTGTCAAAATCATTATAAACCAACTTTGTTAAATCAAAATAAAAATATTAGTAAATGCATTTTGTTTTTACTTTAGTAATAAAAGAGATCAGGAAATTTGGCAGCCAGTGCACACATATCACCCAATCATAGCTGTGACTTTTGAATCATTTTTAGGGCTCTATCTTTTAATCTTTTCAGACTTATGCTGTAAGCATGCCACGTAATTTTGAATCTTGTCAGACGACGTGGGCAGCGCCTGAGCTGGTACATCTTTCTACAAACTTTCACACTATAGCCAACATACGGACTTCTACCGCCACTTCCTGCGTTGTACATACCGGATCGAACTCACAGTCTTCATTTTCGCATCGGTGGTGTCAGCCAGTGGTTCTTAACCCTTTTAAGCCGCGACCCAAATTTGAGAAATATGTTCATGTCGCGACCCAAAAAAGAGTCAAAATTTTTTTCATTGCTTTATTTTAGATCGTATTTTTAAAAAATCTTCAATCCTACGATGATGATTTTTTATAACTTACAAATTTTTTATTTATTTTTTTAATAATTAAGATAAACAAAAGTACTTTTCGATCCAAGGAAAATTTAATTAATAATCAAGTGTTTTTAATAATTTTTATTGACCAAATTAAAATATATTTATAACTTTTTGAAAATAATTGACATTTTAACTTATTCCTTGACTTAAACAGCGCCACTTCTGTGGAACTATTTTTCTACCTCTTAGAGAGGGCCCTTATGTTAATTCTTTTTTACTTTTTTATTTTATTTTTTATTTTAAACATTAACTACTAAGTATCTTTTATTCTTATATTAGTTTTGCACCTTGATATGCTAAACTAATTTTGAGTCATGTGCCTTTTTTAATTATTATGAACGAGGATTAAGGGTATAGAGTTACCCAGGTACCTCATNATATATATATTGACACTCTTGATATTTTCGCTAATTTAATCGCAAATTTAAAATTCTTCCTCGAAATTAAACTTGGTTACAATTTAATTAGTTTATATAAAGCGTTATTCTAAACAGTTTGTATATCCTAGTTATCTATTTATATCAAGATTTATTTTCTTATCTATTTTTCTGCATCTGCTCCATTTTTTTATCGTAAAAACATGCAATTTAGTGTTTTCACTACAGCGCGAGAACGCGAGAATCTCGAATATTTTTTTTTTTTCGCATTAAAAAATGATTACCGCGTGAAATTCGCGCATTCTATAAATCAATTTCAAAATTCGCAAATTTCTTGCATTTTAGAAAAAGCTTCGAATTACGCCATTTAGAAAAAAATCCGTTTCACTTTTCTTCCTAGATCTTTCATTATTTTCATCATCTGCCCCATTATCTAGCTCAGTGGTTCTTAACCTTTTTAAGCCGCGACCCAAAAAAAAGTCAAAATTTTTTCATTGTTTTATTTTAGATCGTATTTTTAAAAAATCTTCAATCCTACGATGATGATTTTTTTTAACTTACAAATTTTTTATTCATTTTTTTAATATTTAAGTAAGATAAACAAAAGTACTTTCCGATCCAAGGAAAATTTAATTAATAATCAAGTGTTTTTAATAATTTTTATTGACCAAATTCAAATATATTTATAACTTTTTGAAAATAATTGACATTTTAGCTTATTCCTTGACTTAAACAGCGCCACTTCTGTGGAACTATTTTTCTACCTCTTCCTTTATGTTAATTCGTTTTTACTTTTTTATTTTCTCTTTTATTTTAAACATTAACTACTAAGTATCTTTTATTCTTATATTAGTTTTGCACCTTGATATGCTAAACTAATTTTGAGTCATGTGCCTTTTTTAATTATTATGAACGAACGAGGATTAAGGGTATAGAGTTACCCAGGTACCTCATTAAGCCTAGGCTGAGTAAACCACAATGACTTCTTCTAGGAGGTGTTGGTATTACTTATTATTTGGTGTATTACTAACTTTTTTGGTTCGTCTCAGCGCGACCCAAGAAATATGCTTCGCGACCCATAGGTTAAGAGCCGCTGGTGTAAGCCACGATTTATTGCGGCTATACACATCTGAAACTCGTATGAAAACGACAATGAGAGAACAGGAGCCACGATGATGAAAAACTGGATGTTTGAGCACGGTGAAACAACCATGGCTAATTAGGCCTTTTTTCTAATCATTCACGTGTTGTTTTGTCACGATAACTAGTGCCTGTTTCGAAGGCGTGAAGAACGTCGACATTTTTCATCGGAATTTTTGAGAGCTAATGAAGTTCTTTCATAATATACTGTACTTTTAGTTTTTTAAAAAACTTAAGCGACCTCTGGTATCGGATTTTTAACTTAGGAGAAAGAGCAATGAGAAGCTTAAACATTGCGATCTGCATTTTTTTTTTTTAAATGAGCGTGGTTTCTTATCCATTTTTACACACTGAAATGAATAAAACCATACCCTATTCAATAGAGCTGATTGTATTGAATTTAAGTTGAGAAATGTTTTCCAAAAAATAATTGAATGTGAAGATCAAGGACGTGAAAATGCCTGGTAAAAAAACTGTAAACGAACTCAAACTAAGATTGTCAACAATTGTTAGTCGCGGACAATCTAAAATTTCAGTTTGCCATAATTCAGCACCCAATTTGTTCAACCATTGTAGTTTCTGACGGCTATTGCTCCTAATTTTCTTTTTTTATATCCGTAACATTCTTCAAGTTCTTTAAATTGGGTTTTCACCATTGCTTAAGTACTCCCTTTACTCTCAATTAATCCATGAAATTTTTTTCTGTGACATTAGTCAATGTTTGTTGCCTCTTTCCCTGTTTGTCACTGCTTCGAACATTTTTTTTGGATGTTTGAGATCTTGCAATGATAAAGATATTTTTGGTGCACCATACGAATTTTAAGTAACTTTAACAATTTCTATTTTGCGTTTATTTACTCAGAATATACAGAAGTCGAATTTGTGCGGACCCTAGATTCGAGTCAAGATGTCCAACATTAGGTGGTAAATTCTGGTGTCGATGTTTCAACGAAAGATGGTGCGAAAATGGAACTCTGTTAGATATTCAGGTACACAGTTTTCTACTATATTGCTGTATACAATACGAAATTTCGATACGCAAGACTCAAAAAATTTGAGTTCATCAGGTATTGATAGCTCGCGTGGGGACTTTGATCATAGTTAACACTTTTCAACTTGTCTACGAATGTGCCTTTTCGATCCAAGG
>NC_092209.1:28189396-28191846 GCF_043381705.1 Parasteatoda tepidariorum | reverse complement strand
AACCACGTGTTCACCGTAGGTAAGGTTTCTTCATGTAAGACGTTCAAATTTTTTATGCACTTATGTAAGATGGACAAATACCTTGTAAAGGCAAAATCTTCTATGATGATGCACCAAAAATATTCAATGCTTTAAAAAATAGAAGACGTTAAAAATTTATTATAATTAAAGAAATAATTTTTTTAAAGAGTTTTTGTGTTTTTTTAGTTTTTAGAAATCTCACTTAACTTTTGGAAATCTCACCCTGTTTTTGAGAAAGGGTGAGAAATTCTCACCCATTTTTTTTCTATGATGAAAACACTGATATAGTATAGTGGTACTTATTATTCATTAAGATCATCCAAAAAATATTCTCTATTTTGTTAAATTTTACAGCTCAAGAGGAATTATGCTCGGTTATGGACGATTCCTTTCTACTGAGGTTCCTTCGATGCAAAAAATATGATGTGAAAAAAGCTTTTATAACTCTCAAGAACTATTATGATTTTAAGAAGAGATATTCTGGTATCATTACTGATCTTACACCTTCAAAATTGAAAAGGGTTCTTGAAATGGACTGCATATTCATGTCTCCCATGCGTGGCCCCAATGATGAAAACGTCACTATCATTTTTGTAGGTGAGTTGAATCGTTATATAAAAAAATGGCAATTAATTAATTCTGGATGAGAGTTTATGACTTTTGAGCGAGGTTCAATCATGAAAGATGTTTAATGTTTCTTAACGCTAAACATACTATAACCGGTCAAAAGGCCGATTATTGTATGTTCTATTGCAGTGCTATATATTGTATGTTCTATTGCAGTGCTATATATTGTATGTTCGGCTATATATTGTATGTTCTATTGCAGCGTTATATATTGTATGTGCCGAATATTGTTTGTTCTATTGCTATATTTAACACGTTCACGCCGGGGTGACTCACCGGTGGGTTACGCTAGATTGTCGATCTCATCTTGGCAGCGCACCGGAGTAAAAACTGGTAACAAATAAATTTCAGTTTTTAGTTTTTTTCTGGGAATTATAAAAATCCATAACTACCAATTGTTTTTAACGGATGCAATTTTTGTATTGAAATGCTTTTTCGCCGTGATAAATTTCCCTACAGTGAATTGATACTGTTGAGAATAGATTAACTCCTCCCGAATATTATCTAATATTCATACCTGCCAACTTTTAATCCCTTCCATTCTGATATTTTCCAGTGGTATTAAAATGGAATTAAAATTTAATTTTTATGCAAGAGAATACGTTGTATTTAAAAAAGCTTAAGCTGACAACCATGATAGCAACGCATATCAATATATATGCTTAATTTTTTTAAGTATAGTGGTGATCAAAATCATTTAAAAATTAAGTTTATAATAGAAGAAAAAGTATATATTTACTACCACTTTAAATATAAAAATAAAATTTTACGCCAAATGCGTAAAAGTTGGCAGGTATGAATATTGAAATAGTTATTCTACCAGTATTTTCTCTTTTCCCGTACCAGTATTTTCACTTTTCCCGGCGTGAATGTGTTAACGATTTCGAAATTTGACGGCACACAATGAAAAAAATTAGTTTAAAAGTTGTTTTCTTACTTATAATACACTGTGTTAAATAGTTTGTGATAATAATTTTGAATGTGGAATAAAATAATATGTAGTACAAGATCACATTTATTGAGGGATTAATTATTATTTCTTTCGACTAATTTTTTATTAGTTAGTAACAGTTATTTATTTTTTTGCTAGTTATTAATTGTTAGCTTGTTTTCTATTATTATTAACTGTTAGTTTTTACAATAATTATTATTTTTTTGCGATTTCTAGTTAATTAGTTTTATTGCTAATTATTAATTGTTAGCTTATTATTTGTTAATTTGTTTTTAGAATTATAAATTGCCTTTTTTGAAGGCGGCACACTTTCAACGATTTCGAAATTTTACGGCACACAGTGAAAACAAATTAGTTTAAAAGTTGTTTACTTACCTATAATACACTGTGTTAAATAGTTTGTGATAATAATTTTGAATGTGAAATTTTGAACTACAAAAAGCACGTTTATTATGGGATTAATTATTTCTTTCGACCAATTTTTTAATAGTTAGTAACAGTTACTTATTTTTTTGCTAGTTATTAATTGTTAGCTTGTTTTCTATTGTTATTAACTGTTAGTTTTTTGCATTAATTATTATTTTTTTGTGATTTCTTGTTAATTAGTTTTATGGCTAATTATTAATTGTTAGGTCATTTTTTATTAGTTATCCTTTGTTAATTTGTTTTTAGAATTATAAATTGCATAGCTTACTTTAATGATTAGCTTTTATTTCCGTTTGAAAGTTAATATTTAGCTTGCTTTCCTTTGCTAATTAATAATTTTAATAGTCATTAAATTTCCTACTTATTTCAACATTTTTTAAAATTGTGTGTCAAAGACAATTTGAACCCAAGGTATAAAAAAAGT
>NC_092209.1:28179344-28189248 GCF_043381705.1 Parasteatoda tepidariorum | reverse complement strand
GCTAATAACCAGAAAAAGTCTAACTTATTTTTACAAAGAGAAAGATGTAAAGTTATCATAATATCTTTGCTTGCGATCTCCGAGATCTGTGGACACAGTGACGTCATGAGGAGGGAAATCGTAGCTTCAGCTCTAAGAGCGGAGTGAACTAGCCCTTCTATTCTCTTTAGCCCTGATTACTACTACTGTTTTTTTTAATTAATAAATTTACGTTACCTGAAACATAAGAATTTTTCTGATAAACTGTTCTACAGTAATATTTTCCTATCAGTTTTTTTTAAAAATTCAAGCAATAATTAATAAACATTGTACAGTAAAATTACTACTATTTTAAAGATTAACCAACAATTTTAAAATATTTTTCGATGTTGTTATTTGCATCTAAAATTTTGACTAGGATTTCATTTTAAATTCAACTATTTGTACTTAAAGTTTAAGTAATTATTTATTATAAAAGACCAAATATAACAACTGGTATTAATTAAGAAGAAAAAGATTTGAAATATTGGGAAAAGGAATTTTTCTTTGAACACTGATAATAATGTACATAGGGATTTAAATTCTCAAATCATAACGCCCTTTGAACCTCATGAAAAACCGACAGCGAAAAATTTCAAAGAGTTAGGAGAAAAAAAATTATAACAGATCATGAGTGACGAAATAAGAAGATTTTAAATTAGAGATAAGGTATTATTTTTTCGGAATAGAATAAAAATAAAACATATAATTTCAGAGATAAGAAAAAAAGAAAAAATAATTAGTAAATATCTAAGTTATCTTCAAGAATATGAAAATATTGATCAACAAAATGTCGCGTTTATGTAAGAGCAGAAACTCCGAATTTCTGCATTGAGATTTGTATTCATCAATGCGTGTCGCTTCTTAATCTACGTTACGTATCCAGAGCTTTAATTACAAACGCTCCGCTATTTATGTTTAAATAAACTTGAGGTATAATATTTTTGTGCGACATCCCATAGTGTTCAGCATTATTGCACTGAAACAAAATAAACCCAATCATAATTTTAAGTACATTTAATGATTTTACATGTAAATATGATGTAATTTACATGTAAATTCTATCACAATCTAATTTGTTTTTAGCTACTAAATTATTTGCGCAATACAAAACAGCCTTATAAAACATATGTGCCCATTTATTTAACACGTTGAATGCAATTAGGGTCACCGGTGACCTGCACTGAATTTGTTCGTTGCGTTCAGTTGAGGAAAAAAAAAATGCTTGAGAATATATGAATATTCATGCATTCTCATGTCTTGTTCCTGACTAATTTAGACTTCAGTCTTATGTAGAACAAACTCTATTATTTAAAATACGCTTTATTTAAAAAAAAAATGTTACTGTTTCGTTTAAATTTTATTTTAACTCTGTAGCATTAGTCATTTTTGGAGGAAAAAAAAATATTTTCCGTCTATCTCAGATGTTTAAAATAAATAAAAAATTAATTAAAAAAAATCAGATTTATTTTTAATTTTCAGTAGATCCTACTTGTTAAAAAGACATTCAATATTCCCTTTTTAGGTTCCTGATAAGGAAGTATACCAAGAAATTAAGCGAATGGAATATAGAGATTATAAAATGTTGATGCAGAGATTGGAGGAGTTCATGTGGGTGTGTGGTATTGTGGATGGCCTGGAATCAGACTCATTGTGCGAGTAAGAGCTTAACACTCTCGTAAAGACACTCAGAAAAATGGGTTTTCCATTTATTTTAGAACCGAAATCTCAGCATCATATCATCTTCATTCTCGCTCCCGTGAAAATGACGGGGTTAGGTTTCTCCCTCTATTTCTCGCTCCCGTGAAATTTCCGGGCTGGAGTGTTCAGTAGCAACGCGACAATAAGAATAAAAATAATTAATTTATTTTGCCCGGAAAGCATTTTATTTCTCATTTTACACACCAGATGGCAGTACCAAGATATTTTTAAGGTAATTGCAAATTGTTTTTTTTTAAACCTAGATTCAGCACTAATCAAATAAGTGTATTTATAGGCACTTTTATGACAGTTTTCTTGAAAATTAACCGATCGTTATGGGGTTAAATATGTTTTTTTTTATATATTTCTAACGACTACTTGTTTATTCTACAAATTCTTGATTCCACTGATAAGAAGTTTAAAATACACTGTTAGAAATTTCTAGGTAAAAATGGCTAAATAGCAATTTATTTAATTGTTATTTTACCATATTCACCCAAATTAGTCAAATAACTGAAAAAAAGATTATATTCAAAATTTTAAGTGTGAGAAAAAATGTTTATTGAATGTTTTATCTAATACGGTTTAGCAACCAAAATTCTATCTTCGCCAACTAGGCCTAATTTATGAAGACATTTTGCTTCTTGCAGCTAAATACATAGGGGTAGCCCGGGCAAGATGGCAAGATTTGCCTTCACGGTTTCAAGCTGTATTAATTGTAAACGGTTTTAAAACCATAAAGATAAAAAAAATGCTCCTAACCATTAACCTTATGGTTAAAATGATGGACAGATTACAGCTAGTTATTCTACCGTGGATCAGAACTAAAATTTTAACAGTGTAGTGATGGTAAATTTACATTAACATTTGCAGAAATTGTCTTTTTTATGGTTCTGTGAACATTATTAAATGCTGTTCCATTACAGTTTTCCTGTTCAACTATTTTTTGCTCTTCTTCGTAGTTAGTGTTAAATCTTTTCATTTGTCAAAATAAAGGCATTTTAGTAGATTTATTATTTCTCTGGCGATTGCGCTGCACTAGTTTTACGCTATTTTGTTGTTTCTCCTTCGAATTTAACATGGTCATTTTCTTTTGTCTCATCGCCTCCTGTTTTCAAAACAAAGAGAGAGCATTGTTATCAGTTAGAGGAGCGGATGTTATTCAGAGTAGTAAATTACAAGGAGACTTCTGCTTTTTGTTAAAACACAAGCATTTCTGTCATTGAATTTATTGATCGATTGATTTTTGCTGTTTCAGACCCCTACGTTGAGGAAGCATTCGAAATGTGTCATCTTTATTATCACTTTTTCTACGACCCTTAAGTATCTTGCAGTGCATATCAATTTCCCGAATTCCAATTCTATACATTTCGTCAACACTCACAGAAATAAAACTATCACTTTTGAAGATTTAGCAATCCCTGAGCAGTATTTCGTTGATTTTGAGAATCATTTTGTCGCGAAATAACGTGATTTGTAAAGAAACGTTATCAAATGAAAATGTTTCCTCAACTTGAAACCTCATCGGAAGTGCATTATGGAAGATTGTTAATAAGACTAGAATAAAGACTAGACAAAAAACAATTTAAGCTAATAAATGATTTTGAAATGATAAGTGATGACTTAAGATACGCAGCTAGAATAGTTTTCTAGAAATTCACCTTGTACCATAAAGGTCCGGGATTAGAATCTCGCTTCGGGCATGGACGTAATTTATCTCTCTGTTCTATTTGTCTTAGTTGTGTTGTGCCACCTATATGATGCCCACATTGAAGTAATTATTGGAAAATCGATATTTGTTTTAATTTTTAATTTAATGATATTTCAGTATTCATTTTTTTCAGTGAAAAGGTTATTGGAAATTTTTAATGCTCCATAATTATTTAGTTAGTATTTTCTTTTGTATTATCATGATTTTCTGAGTTTGAAGCAAATCCACTCTACCAATAAACCTTTTCTACAGAAAAGGTACACCTTTTCTTCTTACATTTGCAATGGTCAGATAAAGTTCCCTTAGCATGTTCATTCAAATCATTAACTTTCTTCTTGAGAAGAATTCTGGGATTTTGGGAGTTTTTTTAGTGTTATTCAATTTTTTTTTCTTCAAATAACATTTAAGAAAGCTTTTTTCGATCTACTTTTTTGATAAAACGCATTTGATTGTTGCATTTTAGTTTTATATCTGTATTTCTTATCTGTATTTATCTGTATTTCTTCTGTTACAACGAATGCTGTTTTTCAAAAAACTAAAACTCATGCTTGTGAGTAAAGATGTGAACAAGAAGAAAATATTTCGTAACATTCTCGTATGAAGGTAAATATCTGCCACCTAGTTCTTGAGAGGAGCCAAATATGTCATCATTGGCATGCTTTCGAGTTTTTATCACTTTCAGTATTTTTAAGACATCCTTCCTGCTCCCGTGAAAATGACGGGGTGAGGTTTCGCCCTCTATTTCTAGCTCCCTTGAAATTTCCGGTTTGGAGTGTTCAGTAGAAACGCGCCAATAAGAATAAAACAAATTCGTTTCTTTTGACTGAAAAACAATTAATTTCTCATTTCACACACCAGATGGCAGTACCAGGATATTTTTAAGGTAATTGCAGATAGTTAGATTATTTTAAACTAGATGTTAGCACTAATCAAATACGTGTATTAGGCAAAATAGGCGCTTTTATGACCGTTTTCTTGAAAATTAACCGATCGTTAAGGGATTAACTAAATCGTACCTACAACTTTCAAAAGTAATTTCAGATCGTCATATTTCCTCTACAGCCATTTCAATTCCGGTATTCATCGTTTGTAGAATTAAATAAATATTCATTGTAGCAATAAATAAATTCTAGCAAGAACGAATAAAGTTTACATTTACCAAATAACTTACTGATTGACTGTAAGAATGCATAAAAAATGACGGATAAGGCAAGAATATTTACTTTGTAGCATGTCATAATAATAACTTTATAACAAAAATATTTTATTACTTAAAATGTTTCAGAGATCAGGTGTTTTGCATCGAAATACTGATTCAGCGGCAAACAGAAGTCATGAATATATCTTTTTATTTTATTTCAAATTGAACTTTGAAGTGTCTGGGAATTTTAAAATATAGTGCTCTGGAAAAATATTAAAATCCGAAATTTCAATGTTAGTTAAAAACTGTTTAAATAAAGTATTATTTCTATTTATTTTTTTCGCGATGCTAGAACGAAACCTTTGAAGGGTGTGGCGCATTAAAATTCGAGAAATTTGTTAAAAACGCTTGAGTCGAGATTTCTACTATATAAGGCAGTCAATAATCAGATTTCACAACGGTACAGTGAAGGTTTGTTATTTAAAATTGCAGAACGGGTTTAGCAGAGCTATGAGTTTTTTTAAATTTTTTTTTATTAAAACGTAATTTAAACCATAGTATGGTTACGTTTATTACCATAGTATAGTTACGTTATTGAATGAAGTTTCTTTGTAATCGTTAAATCAATGAAAGCATTTTTTTATTTCTTATGAGCTGCTCAATCAGTCTTCCCGATGAGCA
Source organism: Parasteatoda tepidariorum (assembly GCF_043381705.1). Classification (NCBI taxonomy): domain Eukaryota; kingdom Metazoa; phylum Arthropoda; class Arachnida; order Araneae; family Theridiidae; genus Parasteatoda; species Parasteatoda tepidariorum. The sequence continues at coordinate 28,183,996 of NC_092209.1, read as the reverse complement.
GACCTAGTGCGTTCTCCAGAAGTAGTATCCACTCTTTCAGGACCACCACAATGTGTGAGATACCGTTGGCCATGTTAATTTGGACGTCTAGTTTCTGCCACACTAGATGGCAGCACCGAGACTCTATTTGGATGCTAAATCAATGAAAACTTAAACCTTTAATTTGAAGCTTGTTATTAATTGGCTATTATCACGATTAAACCTTTAATTTAAACCACTAATTAACACTTTTTTTAAACACTTTAAATCTTTGAAAAGTACCATAGAATGGTTCAACTCTGAGCAAAATTTGCTAACCGCATGTTCTGAATTAATATTTCAGCTTGAGATATTATCAGAATGTGCGATGTCCAAGTAGAACTGATGCTATTGAAGCCTGTTGGACCCTTAATACAATAATCGGACGACCAGAAACTGAACCTAAAAAAATCTCCTCAATGGGAGGTAAGTTAAAGGGTGAAAAATGATTCCCATTTTATCATTATTTTTTAAGAAAACTATCATGACCGGATTAGAATTTTTAATTTTAGAAAAAAAGTGATAGATAAATAAATACAAGTAAAGGGATACAGAAAAACAAATTTGGAGAAATAGACAAAGAATTATTTCGACTTATTAATTAAAATAGAACATTTTCAATTATCAAGTGATTAAACTTTTAATTGACGGGAAAAACACTCAATATTTCCTTTTATATCAAGGTGATGAAATCGATAGCTAAAAATGAATTCTTTGATATTGATTAATTTGTTTATGAGTTAAGAAAATGCTAATGCGTAAAGAAAATGTTTCAATATTTTACCTTTATTATCGAAATAAATTTATTTTTTAACAAATAAAATGAATTTTAATCCATACATTATATTTTTTAGATAATATTTTAATACTAGGAACTTCACAAAATACTTTTAAAAGCAATTCGCAAAAAGCTACTATGGTGCAAAATTTAATTCTACGTAAAAAAAAAGAAAAGAAAAAAAATTTATTTGTGTTATGATATTTTTTATTGCATTTGGTTAAATTACTAATTATTCGCTAGTAACATGCAAATCGAACTTAGAATTAAAATTAGTTAATTGGTGAATGTACAGTGCTTCAAAAGAACGGACCAGAATAACTTTTAATCTAATGATCGGCTCTTTATTTTAAATGGAAAATACTATATTTGAGCAAATTCGATCGAATGGTTCCTGAAAAATCGAATTTTAAAATTACGACTTTCTTAAAAATCGAAAAATTTTAAAATTCAATTTCTCAGGAACTATTCAGCCCATTTAGCTTAAATTTTTCATTTTGCTATTTAAAATAGCTTTTTGTAAATTTATATCTAAAAAAACTCCATACCTTTACAATTTCAACTATTGCTATATAAAATAATTAATATTTACTAAAAGTTATATTTTGCATGATATTATCTTCGGTCAATCGAAATAAATGCTTGCAAAAGTTTTGAATTCGCTTAAAAAATTCTCTAGGTTTGGCAAAAACGCGAAAAATAAAATTAAAATCAGGGGGTCCAAACTTTGTGCCGCTCTGCTGACCAAACTATGGGGACCATATTTCGCAGATTGTGGCTACTCCCTATAATTTGCAGGTCTGAATGCTTTGAGAAAAATGTATGTTTATTTATAAGAAGCACGATTTTGCGTCCGATTTCGTAGCTTAATATCATCTGTACTAATTAATTAGCATATTTGAGGTCGCTTCCTCAAACCATTAAGATGGAGTCATAGAACGTGAAGTTTTGATCATTGGATCAAAAGTTATTCTTCTGGGTAGTCCGTTTTTTTTTTTTTGCTCACTGTACGTTTATTTCATTTTCCAGAATACACCATGAGTGTACGTCCTCACCTTGAAGAATATCCCGACACCATCAAAGTTGCTGCAGTGTATCTCTCCATTCATGGCCCTCGGCAGATTCTCAACCCCTTCACCAATGGATTTTACATGGGTCTCAACACGATTCAGGCTTTTCGATTACGAAAGGTTTTGTGGGAAATAATTTTCAAAAAGTTAAAAATCAAAACAGTTAAACTAAACAATATTCCATAGTTTCATTTGTTATCATTTTATAAGAACTCTTGTTTAAAACGCGTGTGAATTTGTTTTAGGTTGAAAAAAAACTTCTTCCTGCCCCGTACGATACAAACTGTATAGATTACACAAAAAGATGGAAATTAAGAGGAGGACGTGGTCCCACCAATCAAAAAGTAATACGCATTAAGTAATATCGTAGGTATATTTTAAGTCATTTATCTATCTCAAGCACGATTTATCGCAGGTGCTTAAAATATTAATACCGTCAATACTACAGTAGGTATTGTAAGGTATGTCTTTGTAATTCATTTACTTTAACCCAGTGTTTCCCAACGTGGGGCCCACGCCCCACTGGGGGGCATTTTGATTGTTAAGGGGCGCAATTCGAAAATTGACTCGACACGAGTTTAACCCTTTTGCTCCGCGCCATTTAAATGCAATGCTAGATTTCGGTGCCAAAATTAAAAGAAAAAAGCAAATTCTTAAATAATTGAGGCCAATAAATATTACGTGACTTAGCGATTTTTTAGGCGACGAACCTGAAATGAAGTATCTGTTAACAGTCGATGGTAAAGCATCTGTGAGTTATTTAGTCGGTATTTTTGAGAAACTAAATATATTAAATAAGCAACTTCAAGGAACAGATGAAACTCTGTTTGATGCAAAAGCGAAGATATTAGGCTTCATTACCCTTATTGAATTATGTCAGAAATATATTAACAACAAAAACTTTGAACAGTTTCATTGGCTCCAAAGATGTGAAGTAAATGATACAGCTTTACTTGTTATTGTCGATCATCTGAAAATTCTTTCGGCTGATTTAAAAGAAACATTTTCTGATTTAAAACAAATTGATTTTCCGACAAGGATAATGCAGTCAATGTTAGTGGATTTGTCTGATATATCAAATATGCAGTATCAAGAAGAACTCGCAGAAATGTAAAATGATGAGTCACTTAAAATTTTATTTAATATAAAAGGAGTGATGGCATGGCTTTGTGAGGAAACAGAAATCAAATACCCAAATGTGCAAGAAAACTATTGTTACAGTTTACATTTTCATATTTAGCTGAATGTGGATTTAGTTTTGTAAATGATTTTTTGGTAAAAATAAGAAATCGCCTGGATGTAATACAACGGGGAGACTTGAGACTGAAGCTAGCTAAATTGGAACATAAAATCTCTGTGCATCAAGCATTCAGCGCAAGGATCTCAATAAATTAAAATATTAAATTATTATAGAAAAATCTTAAAATTATTTCGAATTTGATTATATCAAAATTATTTCGATTTTCAATTTATTTCTTCATTATATGTTTTGAAAATTTACTTACTGTGTTTCGTTAACAATTTCCTAGTGATTCTTTCCTAAAACCTCTATTTTAAGCTACTTAAGTGAACAATTCAATTTTTTAATATTAAAATTTATGGATATGTTACATGGGGGGGGGCATAAGAATTTTAGAAAGGATTAGGTGGGGCATGGCACAAAAAAGGTTGGGAAACACTGCTTTAACCCATTAGGTGCCTATTGTGGGAACATTCACTATTTTTTTTTCCTGCAACTAATTTTCATTGATTTATGACTAAATTCGAACAATGATTATTAATAGTTCACTGAATGTTAACAACAACAAGATTTCCTAAACCAGAAGAAATTTAGAAAACTCCGCTTATGTTATGCTTACGAGATGATGTGCGAACAAGATTTATGGAAGTATATTCTTGTGATTTATGTTCGAATTTTAGCAAAAATTTAACATTCATAAGAGTTTATTGTATGTTATAAATTCTAATCGGTCGCGAGGCAAAAATAAGTTTAAAAAAATTTATATCACTATATAAATTAAGTGTAAGGTTTGCTACTTTTTGAGTGCTATCCTTTATTTAGTGAAAACCGTGTAAAATATGACCGGTTGTTTCTTTTTAGATAGCATTATAGCATGCTTGTGGTGTCTTCTGATTTCATTCATTACTTGTTCAGTTAGAATTTAAATTGAAAGATCGAGTATTATCGCGATGACTAAAAGTATAATACCACTAAATGTCCCGTTTTTCCAAGCTTAGGCGCTAAAATCAATTGGAAGTAGTAACCCAAAAGTCTTAGGACGAATAATAGCTCCTAGTACCATTCGTGCTCAGCTTTACACGGTGGACCATTCATATTATAATTTTAATGAAAAAAAAACATTTTTGAAGACATCAAATATTATGAGGAAAATAGGCATAATTAGACAGATTTGCAGAACCCATTATCCATTAAACTAGCCTTACACATAAAAAATTCAAAGACCAACCAATTTGCAACAGAGCTAGAGGACGCCCAAACTGAGATGGCTGGTCTTCGTTAATGTAGATTATTAGAAACTATCTATTATTAGAAACTATTATTATTAAAAACTATCGAGTTATTTGAACCACCGAGGCTTGGCAACAGAGAAAACAAGTAGAAATGTTCTAGGTAAGGCCATGACTCTCCCCTGGACATCATGCCAATGATGATGATGATGATGATATACATATATATGTATATATATATATATATATATGCATATATATATATATATATATATATGCATATATGTTCGAAAAAGAAATTGCAAGTTAATCAGATT
>NC_092209.1:28159462-28178669 GCF_043381705.1 Parasteatoda tepidariorum | reverse complement strand
GTTTTATATATATATATATATATAATTTTGAGTTTATGACTACTAATGTTCAATGTCAGCACTGTGGTCGGTACGAGCCGAGTGCAAAATTCGTATCAACCACCCATCACTGGGATTCGAACCTGGTTCTACTTATTGGATGGCGAGCGCTCTTTCCCTTGATTCACCACGGCTCTATTGATTGTAATTACAGTTTATTTACGTCGCACTGGAACTCCATAATGAGCTATTGGCGACGGACTGAAAAAATCTCTGAGGATCATTTGGAGGCATGCCACCACAATTTTGATCCTCTGCAGAGGGGGTGCTGCACCCCTACTTCGATAGCTCGAAGACCTTCATTGGAAGTCGAGCTCTATACGGTAGAACAGTTGAGCGAGGAACAATACAGCACACTTTCAGTCCCTTCGAAGACTGATTTAAGGGATCACCTACCAGCACACTGACCGTAGCCAATGGTGTTTCACTGCGATGTTCGTCTGGGAACCATGTCTTAATGATCAGTCCACTGCTGTGCCAAATTCATTGAATTCAATGAGTTTAGTTTGGAACCGTTTCTTTATAAATGACAAAGGTAAGACCTCTTTTCAAGTCAAAGAGGTTCGAGGCGGGACGGCTGCTTGCCGGGCGGTTGTCCAGACTTAAGCCGTAGTCCTCTAGTTGCTAATCTTTGGCATATACCATGGGCGTATACTGACCATGGCAATGTAATATGGTGGACGGAAAGTAATATACTAGTAATCTTTAGCTTCGTAGTACATTTATTATTTCATTCAGCATGTAGAAAATTACTCATCAAAACTAGTCGCTTATATTCTTCAAGAGAGATTGTTCAACAGTTCTAGTGTGACTGACAATCTTTCTATTTAATTACGAGCATCCTGGATAGCCCTTGAAGCCCAATCATCGTTCTCTTATGCTCTGACTTAGATGCATAAATACAAAATTCAAGAATACAAGCAAATTTATGGTCATGGCATCAACGCGGGTGTTTAAAAAGTGTGGCTAAAAGGAACAAAAGTTTAACAATTTAAAACTTTATGTAACATAATATGGTGAAAGAAAGTCACATCTTTATTCATTATTTCGAAAAATTTTGCCTACATCCGAGGCTGGGAATCAACAAAGCTAACTGTTGAGCTATAATGGCTCATGGTACAGAGCGTTCATAACCCTATTTCAAAGCCCAGCTGTGGCTGGTTGATGTGAACTATGTGCCCGACCAGCGCCGACCACAGTTCTGACGTAAAATATCGTCAGTTGTAGATCGATCATGGGTTGGAATCTCCTTTCCATCAAATTGGCCGAGGAAGATTTTAATGGCTTCCCCTCCGTGTAACGCAAATATCGGTTAGTTCCATCGAAAAGTTGCCCACGAAAGCTAGTTTTCCTTATGCTTGATTCAAGCGTTTCTTTGTCCTGTGGGTTGGGTTCAGTCACAAAGCTATGATGTTGAGAAAAAACATTTCCAATGCCCACCTGTGATAACATCCGTCAATTCAGGCATATACATGGTGATTTTGTTGGCCTCTCTTGCGGGGGCACCATATTAAGTGGGCCAACGTCGCTCCCATAGTGAGGACAGATAGTACAGAGAAGAAAAGGACAACCATGCCTGGCCCGGGATTCGAACCCAGAACCTTTCTGATGCAAGGACAGTTCCCTGCCCCCTACACATGCCGGTCGACTGCTGAAAATTGATAGTCATAAATTTAGAATTGGGTCAGCCATTCAACGCCCGTAATAAAATAAAATAAAATAAAATAAAATAAAAGGAAATGAAAGGAAGTAAAATAAAATGAAAGGAAATTAAATAAAAAGAAAGGAAATAAAATAAAATGAAAGGAAATTAAATAAAAAGAAAGGAAATAAAATAAAATAAAATAAAATAAAATAAATAAAAAACTTAAGATTGGAAGTTAAAATGAAGGGTGCTAGGCTCTTGAGGCAAAATAAATGAAATGAAGGTTGTGGCCGATCACACACAGTATCACGGCTTGAATGCTGAAAAAGTTAACCCTAAAGCACTTAAAGCCTTTTGCTGCAGCTGATTTATCAAAGTAAGTTGTTCATATTTTTAAATTTTCTAAAGCAATGGTTCAGTCACTGATCACTGATTGGACGAGCATTGTATAACAAAACTGAAGAATTAATTTTCTTTAACGTTTAGGAATGCTTTGAGGAATGCCAAAAGAACATCAGTTTGAAGTATCGTGGTTGCTTCGCAAATTACTACAAAATTGTAGGAAATGAAAAAATCTGCGGTGATAAAGGTAAAGTGAACTTTTAAACAATTGTTATTCTGTTATCTTCTAAGGATTGACTATAAATTTTTTAATGAATATTTGTGTGTTCATTGTTATTTTATTGAATTTAAAAAAAATTAATAACATTTTATTTTCTAAAAAAAAAATACTATTTCTTCTTCTATTTCACCATTTTCGAGAACTTAGTAGTTTACATGTAATGCTTTCCGAGTCAGCCATTAATGAGCGAAATTTCAATTTGCCATTTTTTTCCTGTTCGATCCTTATGCAAATAAGCAATTCTCAAACGAATCGCATCTAGTTCGGCGCGTATTTGGCATTTGTTTTAAGTCATATCGTTGGAGTAAACATTAAAGCTTTTGTGATAAAATTTTTCAAAAGAATGGAGCTGAAAAACAAAGAAAGAAGGTTTTTAATACTTTGATTCACATGTTTTAGAAAGAAAAAAAACAATAATTGAAATTGTCTAAAAATCCTTTATTTCTATACTAGAAGACAAAACCAATTATTGATTTTTAACGCACAATATATAATCATAGAAATAATGCGTAACAGAGGGGCAAAAACCTAGAAATAGTTGATACTCAGATTTTTTTTCCAGTACCCTGCCATATATTGACATTCGATATTCGGGTAGCAATTGTTGACCACACATTAGGTGTGTCCATATATGGCAACGTTCCTTTTAAAAAGTAACGAGTAAAAGTACACGTATTTTTAAAAAAGGTAACGAGTAAAAGTACAAGTATTTTTAAAAAAGGTAACAAGTAAAAAGTTCTTATTTTAAAAAGTAACGAGTAAAAAGTACAAGCAAAAGTACAAGTACTATACAAAAAAAGTAACGATTTAAAAGTACATTTCCAGGAAATAGAAAATTCAAAGTAACCTAAAATTTTATTGAATAATATTCCTATGTTCCTTAATGTTTTGGCAAAATTGTTGTTATTCATTTTATTATTTTTAATTTTGAAAGTTACGGACATTAATTTATTTTTAAATTCGGAAGAATATTATAATATAATTTTATAATATAATCGTATAATATAATTTTAAAATCAAATGTAATTTTAATATCAAACTTTTTATGGATTTGCACGAAAAAGAAATTTTGTCTATTGATTTTAATATTTAGTTTATTATTTTTATTTATTTAAATTACCAATGATTTAAAAAATTTTTACTCTATAGAAACGCGTTTTAAAAGCCCAAACATAAACAAAGCAAACACGGGGTTTCAGATAGCTTTGTGGCCTTTGAGCTAGCAAAAAATAATTGAATGTGCAGTATAAGTTGAAACAGAACAGTCTACAGTTTTATTTGTAACAATGGCTAATGCTGAAGTCATGCGAGAAAATCATTTTCCGAACATTTCTGCCTAACGGAATAATTAAAATTTGTAAACGAATTTTAGTATCAGCGGCTAAATTAATACCTTCTAGTTTTCAAGAATTAAAATAGTAATTTAGTTTTCAATAGCACAAATAGTTCTGAAGTTCTTAGAGATTTGACTGGGCGTTTTTTGATAAGGTCGGGCATAAACATAATTTTAGTAAAACATGTACTTGGTAAAAATGTATTGAGTAAAAAATGTATTAAGACAAAAATGTATTATTAGTGAGTTCAAAATGAAAATTGAAAAACGTAATAACAAAATCCAACATTTTTTTATTTAAAATGTATTAAATAAATGTATTAAATAAATGCATAAAACTCGAAAATGAATGAAAATAGCTTGCTAATTAATATTTTTATTCAATTTGCGAAATAATTGCATTTCGAAAGTGGTGTCACTGAGTCTGCTGCTAGAATTTGTCAGAACGTGCTTATCCAAGCTGAATAAGCGCTCCACGGGAGCACTAGAAGGTACTGCAGTATTATATTTCACATATAATTTTTTTACGATTGGATATCGATTCAAAATTGATATGCTTTCCGTTTCGACATTTGAGCATGCCATAAATTCTTCTGTCGCTGGTGATTGGTATGATGTTTTCAGCCTTAGAAAATTTAAAATCCCTGTTTTTTTTTTCTGTTACGTTATTAGTTATAGCAGAATGTTCAGCTTGGACAATTCTTTCCAATTCTTTTGTAGCCTCCTCCCTAGCTTTTTCGCTTTTTCTTCCAACCAATTAAATTTGATGCAAGGTACCAGACCAGCAGAAAACTTCTTTTAATTATTTTTTATTTTATTTTTAGAAAGCTTACCGAGTTTAAGAAAAATGTAAAGATTTCATTCGATATTTCCGTACTAAATTTAAAAAGAAACGAAGTACAAGTAAAAGTACGTACTTTTTACTTGTACCGGCGGTACAAGTAACGAAAGTAAAAGTACTGCCATACATTGGTGTGTCAACGTTACCCCGATAACAGGGCTGTCCAACTGGCGGACCGCGGGCCGCATGTGGCCCACCAACACATATTGCGTGGCCCGCCAACTTCTTATTCAGTCTGATCGGCCTCAGTTTTCCCATTAAAATGCAAGCAAAATGTTTTATAATCCTTCTGTTCCATTGTTTTATAATTAATAATTCAACTACTAATTGTTATTGTATAAGAGGTAAGAGGGTATTGTTCAACTTTTTCAAACTGCAGTCCGCCAGGTGATCAGTGACCGGAATTCTGGCCCGTGGGCTCTTTGCAGTTGGACAGCCCTGCCCTATAATAAGGATGACAAACAATGCAGAGAAGAAGGAAAGAACATCCATGGCCTCTGACCATGATTCAAACCCGGGACCTTTCTAATATGCAGTCAGATCAGGAAAATAAATGAGTTTTTTGGTGGTTAATCTTAATATTTTTTTTTAAAAAATATAAAATGAAGTAATTAACGTACAAATCGTAGGTAACAAAAGCTAGGATGAAAACCAAATCGCTATCAAATGTTAACAACTCACTACTGACAAAGCGGGATTGAAAATTTCAGAACCGGGTAGAATGTCGGAGATTTAGATGATTGGATAAAATTATTTCATTAAGGAATCCAATAGGTTTTGATTTTCAGGTTCGGAGTACCGCTGTGGCCTCCCCGACGGCGCTAAGTCCCACCGACTACATGCGATCTACGTGTTCGTAAAATCTGGGGAATCAAAAGTCCTGTGATCGATCACCGAGCAGTACCATGAGTTCAGGGAAAATTATCTTTCTCTTCAGAGATCTATGAATTGAGGAAGTGTCCTCACGAATGAATGGTGCTGCCATCTATCCGTGAGATTCTGAGCTGAGGCGTACTCTCACCCTTGTGGTGCTCTCTTGTTAAACGTTAGGTTCACCTTTCATACTTGGTCCGATGGCTGGCGAGCTTGGCTTATCTAAGTGTTATTAAAAACAATAACAATAAAAAGGATTTGCAGTATTCAAATATCAGATTTGTTTTTTCAAAAACGCATGTCAGAGATTTTAAATATTTTAATCTTTTCAAAATATATTTAGTCCAAAATATTATCCATAGTTCAAGGACTAATACTTATCATATAATATCATATATAGATAAGAGGAGTAATTTTTTGGTGAATGGAGGCTTAATGGTTTTCTTTAAATGGTTGAATTATTGAATTTTATTTAGGTTTATTGTTTCTCTAAAGAATAAATAGAACTAAAATGACACAGCAAATGAAACTTTTTGTTTTTACATTAACATGCAATACCTAACTTTTACAGAATTACATGTGAAAGTTCCGGAAAATAAAATTACAGATTGTGAAAAGAAGCATTGTTTTCCTGCATGCTTGTAAGTAAAGAATTTGATTTTCCGATGTGCTTTGATGAAGTATTACTTGTAATCGACTAACACAAAATATTTTTAGTGTTGTTTAATATTATTATCTGTTAATAGAGTACACAATTATTAAAAGTGTAACGCATACACAAATTAATATAAATTGCGATAAAAATTGCAACATTATTTTTTTTGTTACATTTATTATTAATTTATAAAATAATAAAAATTGTAATAATATTTTCTACAAAAATTATTCGTAGTATTAACAAGTTACTAAATTGATATGCGAAGTTACTTTCTAACAGCGTCAAAATATAAAATCCTACTAATCATGAAAGAAGCGTTATTTGATTCAATGCATTTACAAACTTTATTTGAATTTTAAAGTGTTCCTTTAAAAAAAAATTCATTTCTTCTTACTTCAACCAGTACCTGTCTGCATATTATTGTTAGTCTCAATTTAAGGACATCTGGGTGAATGGTAATAATGCAAAAACGAAAAATGTATGCGAATGTAAATTAAAGAAAATAGTTTGCGTATTTTAGAATTGACTTTTCGCATACATTGTCTGTCATTTACATAAATCCTTCACAAACGTTTTAAAATGTATTATACCTTGAAATGATAAATTACAGAGCATTTTCCTATAGCATTTATCTAATGTTAACCGTTACGCTCAAGTTATTTTCTGAATTATAGGGAAATTGTGTTTTGTAAGAAATTTTCCCTCATGAGCTGTAAAAAGCAAATAGCGTTAACGTTTGAGTTACGTACCACAGAGCTGGAGTTTGAGTTAGGAAACATATCCCTGTGCAAAATCTCTCTCTGTTACTTAAGTAGTAATGAGTAGTAATGAGGCCATTTTGGCGGTGAAGAAAGAATATTCCATAAGTATATTACCATCTAATATTATCGGTTTTTGTTTTTAGTGAGGAAAGTTATGAAGTTACAAGAGAGATAATTGACAAGCGTGAAGAAAAACTCCACGTAAGTTTGTATGAACATAATTATGAATACTATTCTACTATGCATATTCCTACACACATCCGTACATCAGTATATATGTTGGTATCAGTATATGTATATACATAACCCCTTGGGTTTTTGCAACAACAACAAAAAAATTAACAAGGTGCGGATTTACATCCCACTCTAAACTTAATGTTATTCCACACAATGTTACTCTGATGAGAGAGAAACAAGTGAAAGTTTGGTTAGGTAATTACGCTGGGAGAGGAACACTGGAAAACAAGAACTGGAAAACAAAAGCAATTGCACCCCTCTGCCTAAACACAAATACGTCAATAACAATTAGCATTATTGCTGTCATCCCCTTAAAGCATTAAGATTGAATCCTAAAACGTGAAGATCCGATCATTAGATCAAGAGTAGTTCCGGGTGATCCGTTTTTTATGTTGCACACTATATAGGTGGGAAGCAATTTTTGACCTTGAAGATGGCATACTAACACAATCATCAATACGATGAATGAAAATGCGTTGATTAATCTGTCTAGACAACTGTCATCCACTAATTTATGGTCCACTGAAAGTAAATGTTCCTGAGTCCACTGTAGGTGTACTTGAGGATGGCGCTTGGTCAAGAATGGCACACAAGTGAAACGTCAAATGCATAGTCCCATATCTAACATCCGTTTAACTGTGTGTTCCGAAAGGCTAGTACTTATAAATGCATTGAACAGGGCTAAGCCACTGTCTACAGCTGATTTTGTTTTTCCAAACGGGACAGTCTCCGGCGTCTTAGATGGAATGTGGATGTCTTACGCCTTTTGCGTATACTGCAAGTTGCGTATACAATCATTTATCCCCTTCACCTTAATTTTCACAACGGCAGATCAGGGACAGTCTACCAGTCATGCAGTTTCGAAAATACTAGCAGATACATCTTGTCATTACAATCTGCCCACTATCAAATTCTTTTAAATCACTAGCCATCCCCATCTCTCACAAAAGTAATTGCAAAAATTATCCCTTCTCCAGCAGCAGTTAAATACCATTCCACTTTGAATGCATGCCCTCTATCTACCATCTAGACGAGTTCATAGAAAAATGTCAGAATGTTTAAGCTCAGCGTATATAATGTCACTAAACTCGATCTTATACGATATTTTATATTGTCAATTTTGGTAAGGATGGCTATGTATATTGAAAAAAAATCTAGTCTTCAGGATTAGAACGTCAGACAGTCATGTCAGCGGAAGTGGTATATTTCATAATTTAACGCTACCTCAGTTGACATGTTTTATTAAATTTCAAAGTATCTTAAAAACTGGGAACTTCTAGATAGCAGGTACAATATTTTATTTTGAAAATCTACGATTTCAGTTTTATTATATACATTCAAATTAAATTTTTCCTTCTTTACAGCCTATCTGCTTCCCCCTACCAATGCGCTAGTAAGTATTTTATTAAATTTTCATGTGTTTAAAGGCAAAGGGTGCAGAATTTAATTCCAGAATAAATTTGAATAATATTGCAAATTAAATTTCAATCGTAATTTCGAGAACTATACATTGTTAGAAAATTTTAAACGATCCAATATATCGATACCAATATATCGACGAAAATTTTAAACGATCCATATAATATTCATGCAATTATTTTATCAGTGTCAATAGAAACCTTTTTCGTGCAAATTGAACATTTTAAACTAGATCATATTATACTATAGTCCTTAGAAGTTGTAGTTACTTTTTTATATTGATTCTAAATTTGTCCGATATCGTGCTTAATGGCTTAAAATTGTGGTCAATTACACAGCAGAGACTTGCAAACTAAACGGAATTAACTGAATTCTCCTAGTAAGAAAAGGAATCAAAATAATTAAAGCAATTAGAAACAACACTTTCTGTGCAAAAACGCGCAATACTGCAAAAATTCCAAAAGGAAATTAAAACCAAAAGAATAAAGAAAGAAAAGCAATGAAATATGAAAACAATGAAAACTATGACAACCGAAGCAGACGCAGTCGGGGGTACCAGCCCCGGAAGTCATAAATGCAGAACTGTTTCTATAAAAGAGCTCGACAATTGTTCTCAATGCACCTCAAAGGTTACGCCAAAGTCCATGAAGAGAAAATACAATACAAAAAAAAAANAAAAAAAAAAAAAAAAAAAAAAAAAAAAAAAAAAAAAAAAAAAAAAAAAAAAAAACAAATACAGAATTATGAAATCTAAACTGTCTAAGTTGTCAATGTCTAAGTTGCACTCCCTGCACCTCAAAGGTTTCGCCAAAGTCCAGGAAAAGAAAATACAATACAAAAAAAAAAAAAACAAATACAAAATTATGAAATCTAAACTGATACATAAGAATATAATGTACAAAAACTTACTTGAAAACAAATCCCAAAGCTATTACACAACTGTCTACTTATTACACAACTGACTAAAACCAAAACCAGGCTACAAAAAAAATCTATATATCCTAAAAGCTTTGAAAGAGAGAGGGCAGAAAAATCTATACACCTTAACAGTTTTCAATTCTTAAAAGCAATCTAATTACAGTGAACTCTCACTTATGCACCGGTGTAAGTGGCCAAGAGAAAAAAGCGCATAAGTGAAAGAGGCGCATAAGTGAAAAACTTCAAAATTCTAAAACTCTACGTAAATTGCAGTGACAATATGAATAAATATGTTTCTAAAGATAAAATGTTAATATTTATACTGTTTTGGTAATTACTATAATTATACAAGGAAAAAAATTAACATAGCTTAAGACAAGTTATTTTCTTACAAAATAATCTTAATACATGTTTGTATTTGTTTCTGTCGACGTATTTAAAAAACAGTTTTTTCAGTTCATATAAATGTGATAAGGGGGAGTTTCTGAAGCAAAATTGAATTGTAAATAGTCACGAATAGTGTCTAAAGCTTCTAATACTGCTGTGTGATTTGGAGGAACTTTATCATCCTCGTCAGTATCATCCACCTCGTTCTCGTCGTCCACAAGTTCTAGTTAGATATAAATGAACAGTTCTTCACAAAAAATTTGAGTTTTATAGGAGGGGGTGAAACATCACATGATAAATTTCTAAGAAAAGTACTTGACGTCATAATATGCTGCACAATAAGTTAAACTTCCTCTTATTTACTCATGATGTCCATCTGACTGCAAGTAAGTGATTGCGGTCTCTTTCATCTTTCGTATTCCAGGTGTCTTCTTTTTCTAGAAAACAGTATGGGAGTAAAACTAACCTCTGGACAAGAGGAATAGTAATTTTCTTAAAGATGAATGGGCTTTCATTATTGTTGGTGCAACAGATTTAAGACTCACTATTCAAAATTCTAGAAAGAATGTCCTTCCAGAAACAACAATAATGATAAGGTCAGAGGGGGAAGAAAATTCAATGGGATATAACAAGATATATTTCTTTTTATCAGAAACAAGGATTGCTTATTTGCTTCATTTTCAATTTAAAACATTTTTTTTTAGAAAAAGAAAAAAAAATATTTAAAGGATAAAAAAATTAAAATGCTAGCCTAGAATTTCGGCGCATGATTGAAAAATTTATTTTTAGAGCGACGCATAAACGAAGGATGTTTACCATTATTTTCATACCTTATGTACTGGGACCTGCAAAAATCGTCGTATAAATGAAGAAGGTGCATAAAAGAAGTGGTGTATAAGTGAGAGGTCACTGTATCTAATCTTTACTCTCTGAAATGCACTTTGAAATGCAATTGGCAAAACATAAATAAGCTTTTGAATGATAATAGTATAACGTATTTTCTCTGAAGAAGCACTTTTCCTTTTTAGCTTTAAAATTTGCTCTCGATAGTTTAAATAGTCGATAGTCTCGATAGTCGCAAAAAAATATGTTAAAAAAATACAAAATAATAAAAGTATCTACATTATTAGAATCGCCTTAAGAGATTGAAAATCTAACTAAATTCATTAGTATCTTAAAATAATTCACTTTCAGTGAATAAAAATAAGTTCTTTTTCGTGAAATATACAGTAATGGATATTTTTATTTTAGCCAGTTCATTGATGTAGTAGTAAACATGAATGGAATGGAAACAACGACTTATACATATAGCCCTAAATTTCAGGTAAAAATAAATATTATACTTTTCATGCTAGTTTAATTTTAGGACGCCATCTTGCATTTAATTACCTCGCAATAAAATTATTCTTTCTTGATAAACAGTTTACCTCCTGAATTAATAAATTAAGAAAAAAGAAACTATATCTTAGATTATTTCAATGAAATTTCTGAAAACAAGTAATATAAAACATTAAACTTAGAAATCTAGGTAATAAAATGTACCTATTGATGTAGAAGTAGACATGAATGGAATGTAAACATCAGCATTTACATAAAAACCTAAATTTCAGGTAAAAATAAATATTTTAATTTTCGTGTTATCTTAATTTAAGGGGAAGGGGACATCTTACAATTATTACGTTACAATAAATTTGTTCTTTCTTGATATTAAACAGGCTGATGCCAAAACTAATAAATTACGATAAAAACAGCTATTTCTTAGAGGATTTGAATGCAATTTTTGAGAACGATTGTTAGGAAATATGACTCCCATATAATTTAGGTAAATAAATACCCCAATTCAAAAACGTTCAACAGAAACATCTAAGTAAGCAATCACCTCAAGCTGCGTGCGATTTCATTTCAGGAAATTTTTTTCTATGCAATTCTCAATCCCTATGATTTGCCTCACTTCTTCTAAATACCATTAATATTTGTAAGAGCGATTTGCACGTCCAGCGATTTGTACTCCAGCGATTTGCACGTCAATGCCGCATGTCAATTCAGTAAAAAATGAGATTTAGAGTTATATTAGGTTTTAAAAGTGTCGCTTGCTTTTTAGAAGTGTTTTAGATTTTACTTCATAGAAAATATACAGTGATAAAAGTACTGCCGAGCGAAACAATTTTCAAACAAATCCCACAGTTTTTCAATGTGCATATTGACTTAATATTTTTATTATGCTAAATGGGTGAATTGATTTCTATATTTCGAATGAAATCTTCTTTTATACTTTACGCATGTATATTAAATTGAACTTAATCTTTCTATTTAATCTGTGTTTTGTTCTTACATAATATATCATTGTAACGGTGCTAAATTTTTTTTGTGTGAATCAACTGACTTTTACATTTCAATATTGCAGTCAAATTTACTTGTATTTTGCCTATCGATCAGTAAAGTTATGAATCATGAGCTTAAATTCAAGTAAATTTGACTGCAATATTGAAATGTACAAGTCAGTTGATTCGCACAAAAAAACTCATGATTCATAACTTTACTGATCGATAGGCAATATAGAGAGAAAAAAAATCTCGAGATGAATGCGAATGATATATTATGTAAATTTACATCAAAACCATTATTTTTAATGTCCTTATTTAATGGTTGTGACTTAGGTTTTTTTTTATGTTCTAAACGATTTATACGCGAAATAAAAAGAAAATTTGTATAAAGCCAGCTGAATACCCGTTCTTCGTACGAGATGCTTAAAGAATAGAAAATAATCGATGAATCAATACTGAAAAACAGTACGAAATCATGCATGACATAAACCGACGCAATTAATATAAAGCTAAAATAGTTAATTAAAAAAGATACTTACTCGTTTTATGGAAACGTAAGAAATGGCCATATTATCTTTGACACCAATGATTAATTAATTTTGATAACATGTGTTTATTATGATAAAAAAAATAAGCAAACTCAATAGGGAAAAAGTACTTATTCGTTAGCGGAGGGGGAGACTGTAGAAATACGCCTTAAGTAGATGACGCTACGCAGATGAATACGTACTACAGGTATTATGGTAAGTGATGCAGTTTGAACAGATTTCTGCAGCGGATTTTCCGTAGTTTTTATCCAGTGGCAACTCAGATAAGGTATCAATTTTACAATCAAAATTGCAACAACTAAAATAGAGCACAATAAGTAAAGATAACACGTAAAAACAAAATATAAAATAAAAGAAAAAGAAAAAATAGTATAAAACATACACTATAAAGCAGGTAGCGAAATCAGATGTACTTACATGCACGGGAAATTTTTCAAGAATGATTTAAAACTGTTTTCGCAACAAGATTGCCAGATTACAAAATATGAAAACAAAAACGCAAATTGAGTGTAACTAGAGGGTTTTAAAATGTCGTTCTTACTGCATTGCTGAAGTGATTTGTTATTCTGTGCATTGATTTGTTAGTTACCAATGGATGCGCAAAAGGTAATATTATACTGGATAATTTAAAAAATTTGACCATAAATAGTTTTAGGAAATAGATGTTTATTTAAGAAAAAATATAAAATAGAAAAGAGAAACATAAATTGACTATTTTACAAATAATTATAGCCACGGATTTGCCCGAAATGGATTTGCACATGGAAAAATTATATAAATTATCAAAGAAAAAAATTTTTAATAGATAATTTTAACAAAAAAATTTTTTAATAAATTTTTTAATAAATTATTATTTAATAGATAATTTTGCACTCTTTTTTGCGGATATAATCGTGTGGGTTGATGAAAAGATTATATCTTTTTTTCCCGGTTTTTTTTTAAATTTTTCATCCCTTTTTTTCTTTTTTTTTTATAATTAGTTGTTTGTTATTTGTTTGTTATTTTTTTATCTATTATTTCCCCCCCCCCAACTTTTATTCATATGTCTATAATTTTTCCTTGTTTTTATTTTCATTTTGTACTTATATATATATAAATATGTACTAAATGCATCTAATGTAATATTTACGAAATAGTAATGCTTTGTTTATGCTTTTTAATGTTTATTTATGAATTGAGTTAGATATGTTGATTTCAATTTAACATTAAAAATTTGGGGTACAATACATTTTAGAATATAGAGATTTTCAGCTATATTGGTGGCTATGTTGGAATGTGGCTTGGAATCTCATTGGTTGCTGTATTCGATTTCTTAGAGACAGTCCTACTTATCATAAGTTATCCTTTCAAGAGTTATAAGAAAACAAAAGAAAGAAACAAGAGGATAGAGGACCTCAAAATGCTTAGAAGGGATTTGTAAAAACAATGAATGCCTTTTTTAGACATTAAAATTTGTTTTAAGTTTTGTATATTTGAAAAATTATGTGTGCAATGTTTTATGTATACGTAGCCAATATGTGTACTGTAGATCTATGTAATTTGGATGTTTTGTATAACCAAAAAGTAATCGGTCATGGAAAGTGATGTGTATTTTATTCTACGTTGTTGTTTTATCAGCTTATTACTGCTAACTTTATGTGTCAGTTTAGTGACAGTGTCAAAAGATAAAATATATATAGGAAAATTTAAAATTCCAGGAATCACCCAAGTGCCCTACAATGGGCCACCGGGAATAGAATGGAGATTCCCAGCTGGAAAGTGAAACTTGGAAAGTTTGGTTTTATGAAAGTTTAATAACGTATAATGAACACGTGCTGGGAATCAGACAGTCCACGATAACTAGTTCAAAGGCCGTGCGTAAAATTTATCCATTTTCACAATTTAATTAGGATTTTCTTTTTAAGCGGGGCAACATTATCAGTAATGAAATGAAACTGAATCAGAATGAGTTTATAAGATTATGAAATTGTCGTTGCCGTGTGGAATTATTAAAACAGGTCTTAGGCAGGGAAGGAAGGTACATAATTTATTTATTAATTATTAGGCAGAGAGCAGTCATAAAAGTTGTCATGAAATGTAGTGTTCTTCATTATATGTTAGGGAAAATCTTGCAAAGTAAATCCGTAAAATGTTTAAATTTAGGGAAAGAGATAAATCTTAGTAATTGTGATTGGTTTATAAAATAGGTCATGCGATTCCCACAAAGAGCAAAGGGGGAAAATGTCTTTACTTTTAATGAATGCGTACTTGAGCCAAAAATAGATTTAAGGACTGGATGTGAATTTAAAAGTGTGAGAAAGAGTTTCGATTAGAATAATAAATTAAAAAGAGGATTTACAGAAAAGAATAACATTAAAAGATTAGAAGCTTTTTATGTTACATTCCCCCTCGCCGAAAATTTTTAAATACAATCCAAACGTTTTAAAAATTATCTATTTGCAAAATCTTCCCTATGATAGAAGCACAAATAAAATGAAAAGAATAAAATTTGTAATTTTAACAATATATAAAAGTAATATGAATTATAAAAAATTTACATTTGTTCTCATGGTAAAAATTTTAACACAATTGAAAATCTGTAGTAGCATTATCAGAAAATTTAAGATCATGATTTTCCTTTTCAACAGTTTTTATGACTTTGCAGTTTTTTTTCAGTTCCAAGTCTTTTGTTTGAAGATGACAACAAAGTTATTCTCCAAGAAGTATTCCTCATAATAACACAATTTAAGTTAACTCTTCAATCATGATGATAAAAATTTATAAGCATTTTTTAAAAATATGTAAATTAAAATGCAAAATGCAAAATACAAAAAACAGTTTTACAGGAAAAATATCAATCTGAAATTAGATTTGAGTATCGTTTGCCTTGTTTAAAAACAAAATAAAATAAAAAATGACACAGTGGTTGTTATTCTGAAGTCCAAGACATCAGTATTGTCTTCCTTTCACTTTATTTATTATTAACCTTTCATATTTATCACTTTAATAGCAAATACCGGAGAAATTTTTTTTCATGTCCAAAACTTGCCTTCTGTAAGTAATTTTCTTTTCTTTTATCTCTTTTAGTTTTCTTTCTACTTTCTATATTTTTTATACTTTTATTTTCTTTCCTGGTATTTTTATCGCAATCATTAACCCGGATTTCAGGAAAAATGTGTAAGGACAAATTGCTTTTTTAATCAGAAAAGGTGATCTGTCTTCTCAAATTTTGCTTTACAACCTGTTTAACACAATCACTAATTGAAATCCAAAACAAGCTTTCAAATTTAATATGGTATTAAGGAAAATCAGTTTTTAAAATTTGACTGATCTAGCTATTTTCCTTATTTTTAATCTGAAGTGCAAGTTTGATTAATTTGAAATTATCTTTTGTTTCTTTTCATTTATATCTCTTTTTTTCTTTTTGGACATATTATTTTTCGAAAATATTTATTGGGATAATATTTAAAGTACTATTTGTGTTGACTTTAAATAGATAGTTTTATTTGTCACAATCAGGCATTTGTCATTTTTAATGTTCTTATCTTGATTTTGAAAATATTTTGAGTGTATTCGGATACTATTCATAGTAAATTTGTGTTTTGTCACATCATCTTTGAGTTGGGATAGATTGTACACTTACCCGGTTAACTAGCAATTGTTCGACAAGCGTCATTTTTCAAAATCACGCCAATTTTAGTAACGTATCCTAGGATTCTACCCTTTATTTATCTTTCAATTTTCTTTATTAAATTTTGAAAAATGTCCTTTCTACGCCATATTTTAGTACCTTGTGGTTCCTTCATTGGGTACATTGATTTAAGTTTTAAAAGAGTAATATAAATTTGAGAATTTGTATATAAAAATTCATGTATTCTGTATTAGAGAACCCTTAGGACCTACAAAAATGCGGCAAGACGCATCTTTTAGAATTGCCAGCTTAACCGCCGAATATTTGAACTTTCAACAAAATGTCTTCACTCACCAGATAAACTTGCGTTTACGGTTTATTTTCCAACACAACTTCAACTCTTAGAATCCTTTTATCAAATTTACCTTTCTTGGTAAAATCATTCTTGGAGTTGAAATTGCGTAACTTTACTCCTAAAACTGACTATCTCTCCTTCGCGTGCCTTAGCTTTGTCAACCAGCATCAAACTTAACCAGCATTGCAACAATATTAAAAGCTGCTCCTCCTTTTGCTGCAGAAGAACTGACCAACTTATTGATGGCTACTGCATATTCGAAGATATTCCAAGAATACGCAATCTGTACAAAAAAAATGAGATTTTTCGAATTTATCGAGTCTTCAAGAGATTTCTTGAAGCTACAAGAACGTACTCTGCGTGCTGCCAGATTCAGTAGATTACGAAAGAGTTGTGTCCTGTTACGGCCAATTTTTACATTATTGGAATAAAAGTTTGATACAAAGGGAATTTCGTAGCGTAAGTTACCCATTTAAAAAATTATATTTAATTTAACTTTTGAAATGAAATTTTAAATCTAGGCATAAGAAATATTTAAACATGTCAGAAAAATGATACATATAATCTTAATCATGCAACATTTGTATAAGAACAGAATTTTGCCTTCAAGCATATTGCAAATTTATGAAATTCCTTTTTCGGTAACGTAAGTTACCACACAAAGTTTAGGTTTTTACACTGTTCAAATTGAAAAATATTAATTATTTTAGCTAGATTCCTTTTGGTTTCGATTGTAATTTTCAGAAATCACTTTATTTTAATGTGTGTATTAATATTATTTGTCCGCTTGTTAGTTCTCAGTGCAATAAAATTTATGTGAAAGTTACCGTGGAATAGCCCAGTACGCCTGACGTACAAGCGCGGACCTTGCTCCCATCAGACTAATACTGCTTTTCTGAATTGAAGTCAGTCCTATTGGTATGTCACTTCTAAAGATATAAATAAGTGCAACAGGTTGTTGTGAAAATCTTTAAGTTAACTGGCACTTATTTTTATCAGTGCTCGCGAATTTAAGAGCTGCTCACAAACTGTTATAATCGAGTTCAACTTTGTTCTTATTACGATTATTCATTCTGTATGCCATAAAAATTTCTGAGAGGTCATCAAAAAAATTATTTTAATGAAAGTACATTATATTTGTGGTAAGGACACTTGGTTGGGCGTTGGTTGGACGTAAATAGATTCAAATTTCTTGCAATCAGAAAACATTACAAATGACCAGAATGCTCCGAGAAAAGCTGGAATAGCTGATGCGTAAAAACCATCGTCTTCCCACTGAAAATCTGAAAATAAAGTTGCAAAAATTATTCAACAATATATCTTCTCATTGCGTTAAAAATGAATGTGAATGTATGTATAGATTGTTATAATACTAATGAAATTTCGTTTTCGCATTAGCAACAAAGAACTTAAATATCAAGCGAGTGAGCAGTCATTAAAGCATCTCTGCGGAAAAATTCCTTTCTAGTTATTATCAAAAATAAACCTCTATTTTCAAGCGTTACTGATGATTGAAAAAAAAAGTGTCTCCTAGAATCTTAATATTTCGATTACCTCAGCTAAAACCATATGGCATGGCAACTAAAATCTCGCCATTTTTCGTATTTTATCACAAGCCGCAAATCTTTAAATATCAAAGTCTTAAATATTTGAAAAAATGATGTATTGTTTGACTGCTTTGCTTTTTGTTCGATTTAATTTATTTTAATTTTCAGATCACTAAAATGGAATATTAATGAAGAAAAAGTAAGCATTTTCGATACATCTGAGCCATTTTTGCTTTTAATCAAGGTCTTTAAAGATGAAGAAGCTGTCCGTGATATTAATATTCTAAGAGGGTGCCACAGTTGAGGAAACTGCATGCGATTGGTATGCCAAGTCTAAGAGTTGAAATTTTGAATAAGAATTGAGTTTAAGAATCGAAATTTTAAAGATGGAAAACTTTGTTCCACTCCCTCGGTTGAGTCCGTTAAAGAGTAATTAAATCTACTTCAGTATTGAAATTTGTGCCAAATGACAAGGGACCTGAAACTTTACGCTTTTAAAAAATTAAAATACGAAACAACACTGAAAATTAAGTTGCTAATGTATGTAATGTAATTAAAAGTCAAGTACAAATTTTTGAACACAATCAATTTTAAAATACCTTGTTTCCTCGTGACAGCAAGAACGATAAAAGCTATTCCATAGAATGAGAATAAGATGCCACCAATTAGAGCTAATACTTTCGTGTTTCTTAATTCTCTAAGGGAAAATTTTTCTTCGAGATGATTTCGTACATAGTAGAAGTTCATCCGCAAAAGACAAAGAGAGACGACTTCTGTAAAATTAAGTAAGAATCATTTAACAGATAAAAATATGTAGAAAATGTTCAACATGTTGATATTTCCGATTATGATTGAACCTATGTTGATATTTCCGCACATTGGTGGAGGAATTTATATATATATATATATATATATATATATGTGGGGACGGCATGAGTGGTCGTCTTAAATAAAAGACACGTTCTTAAACAAAAACATATATATTGAAGATTAAATTTACACAGGGACGGACGATTAACAATTAACGATTAAATAACAAAAAATAAATAAATGAGAGTTCGTCTAAAAGTTTTGTATAACTCCTCTTTGG
>NC_092209.1:28135317-28155257 GCF_043381705.1 Parasteatoda tepidariorum | reverse complement strand
TATATATATATATACTAAGTGAAAAATTTTGAATCAAAAGGTTAATTAATTGAATGTTCTTAAATTTTTTTCTATAATTAAAGAAATTTTTTTCTTCAAAAAATCATGTTATATCATATTGGAACTATGCATAAAATTAGTATATATACATAAAAAAATCATAGATTTAAATAACTAAAATTCATCTGAAATTTAAAAAATAACTTATTATCAAAAGATAGTCTAATTAATTTAATAACAGATTAACAGGCTTAACTGTCAAAAATAGATTAACAAGCTGAGCACTGTTTTATTCATGAATGAAAATTGTTTCAGAAAATAGTGTCCTTGATAATGAGATTCAAGAGATCAAAACATTACTAACCTTTATTTGCAGTTTATTTGATGTAGATCTTAACAGATATCCTTTGAGGAGAATATGAATAATACTATTACTAAAAACCTTCTTTATATTCTAAATTTAATGTGTGCGTTTATTTTATGCGAACGGGGAACTGCGAAAGATTAGAAAATTGATAAATGCAAATAAAATGCAAATAGAAAGCATTGTTACTGAGACCCTTATCAATTTGCCGTATCTCACAGCACTGGTAATATTAATCTAAATAAAAAATATATATATTGAAGCTTGCTTAAAAAAAGTTTCACTTTCGAGAAAATAGCATGAAAAATATCTTCCCGGATAAACATTCACTAAGAAAATTAAGTTAGGTCGTTACCGGGAAATATAACCGAAGAATATGCTACTTTAATAACTGTTATAAAATTGAAACAGTTTAGAACAGTTAATAACAGTCAGAAACAGTTATAACAGTCAGAATTGTTAGGTTAAGTTCTGCTAATCTATAGCCAGCTCCCTCTGTGTTCATTCGGAAAATGGCGCGAAATGTTGATACTTTTTTTTAATACCGTCGTTGAACAGCCGACCCAATTGTTGGGTTTACGGCTACTATTGTTCAACTCCGTAGCCTTGTAATTTTTAACCCAATCCAGAAGACAAGGAAACTCCTGGATCAAGTATTGGGAGAAATTTGCCTTCGTGGAGGACTTTCTGATGGAAATAACCCGCAGTTGCGTTATATGGAGAAGAAGAGCCTCCCACGGTTAGCCTGCCGGCAAGGGGACTCTAACCTATGATCCGTCTACCACTGATATTTCACATTAGCACTGTGGTCGGTGAAAGCCGGTTGCAGAATTCGTATCGACCAGCCATCGCCGGTTTCGAACACTGGTTCCCCTCGTTGGAAGGCTAACGCTTTATCCCCTGAGCCATCGCGGCTCAAATGTTAGTAGTACAGAACCCATTATCCGGAAATCAGAAAACCGGAAAGCCAAAAAACCGGAACGAAATTCGATAAATTTTCTCGCCATTTAAAAAAAAATTTTTTTTTTCCTCATAAGATTTTGCGATTTTTCTTTTATTTTTTAAAGATGTTCACCTTACCATCATTTTGGAAATAATCATTAGTGTATTACTTCATCGTTTTTTCTTATTTTTAAGATTATTTCCAATTTTTTTTTTTTAGTTGGGTTTAACAATTAAAAAAACGGCTTTTTGTAGCGATTCAGAAAACCGGAAAAATCAGTTATCCGGAATAGCGATGGTCCCGACCGTTCCGGATAATCGGTTCCCTACTATTAGGAAAAGTCCCAGTTTTGAGAAAATATAAAATGTTTGCTGTCTATTTTGCTTTTAAATTTAAATTTGTAAAAAGTTATTTCAACGCTAGATTTTCTGGGAACATAAAAATTTGCAAAAATTTAGAATTATTAATTGATTTGATTGATTTTTTACGAATGGAAATACCTCACCAAATTGGAGATTTTTAAAAGAACTTAATAACTCTTAAAATATTATGCCATTTGCCCATTTTTAAGTCCTGATAATTTTAATTACAAGGTGACCACGATTCCCGTTTTGGTCAGTTCTGAAAAATACCCTAGCGTCTAAAAATACGAGTATGTAAGAGTCAAAAATTAAATCCACTCTTACTAGTGCAAGACAAATTTATGCTTACGTATTCTCTTGATTTTTGAATCCCAAAATATGTAAAAAGGCTTATGTAAAAAGGTAGACCAGCTGTTTTCCAGGGACAATAAATTAATAAATAAAATAAGATAGTTTCTATTTTTTAAATGTTATTGTCCATGTTGCTACACATTTAAAATCTTTTTTTTGGCATAATTTTGCTTACTCCATATTATTCTAAATAATTAAAAAGTCAGAAAAATAACAATAATCTTTGAAGGAAATAAATAAAACTCTTGAGATTGAATACCACTGTAAAACTAGACGGACTAAACTAGTCTGGACTGACTAATCGGAAAAGCTATTCAGAAGTCACCTGACTTTTTGTTTTTGTTTGATCTAGTGAATGTTCTTGCTCATTTTAACGAAGTACTAAACCATTCACATCTTAATCTGCCCTCAATTTGATATTTTATTTTGTTTTTCTCCCTTTTTTTAATAAATGCTTATTTTAATTAGTATTACAATTATTACATAACATAATATGAGTTGATGACTTAAAAATAACCAATTTCCTGCCAAATAATTTTACATAGTATGCTCCTCATATTTAATACCTTTAAACAGTCAAACCGTTCGAACAGTCAAACTAAATCAAAATCTTCTAGAAAAGAGAAGGCCTCTGCACTGACCACTTCATATAAACTGCTGAAGAAAAATTAAGAAAGATGTCAACACTTGCAGATTTCGCGTTTATGGTAACCCGTGCAAATGCCTTTTTGGTTTTTATTAAATATGCGTATTTCCTATAAAATTGAAAAAAATTAAAAAGTTATGCAATTAAATTGGAACAAATGCTCAAAGTATCCGTGACGAGGATGCAGTTTTTAGCATTTAGAAAAAAAATTGTAAAATATAAAATTTTCACAAATCCATTACCAGTGTTTATTATGCCTAAATGTTAGAAAACAACAAAGTTTTTGAAATTTTTTAAAACTTAAAAGTGGAGGTATTCCTATTTCTGGGCCAGTCTCCTTATCATTTGGAGTGAAAACTCATGCGTGAATTTGTTTTATAGCTCTTCATCGAACTTAACAGGACACGCAAAACGAGTTGCTTTAAAGTGAACTTTAAAGTGAAAATTTCCAATTTCGAGCTTAGCGTATCAATTATCAGTGGTCCTTTCAATTATGTCATGCTATCCATACACGGCACTAATGTCACGAGCAATTTTTTCAGTCTTAAAAATCTTGATGAAAGTAGCAGGTGACGGAAAGCTCATCTCTATTAACTTGATATTTGATTTTAATAGTTTGAAAATTTAGATAATTAGACTCAAACATTAAAAAAAAGAGGGGGAAAAAAAGAACAAAGCATATCCTTTAAAATTATCAAAGATATTATGCCAAAAACATTTAGTGATGAGAGAAAACTAAGTTGCCGACCCAATATTTAAGAAAAAGAATTTTATGTTAAATGAGTGTTTTATTCACAAGGAGCTGCGACGACACATGGAATAGAGCGTTCGCCTTCCAATGAGGTGAAACCGAATTCGAATCCCATCCGGCTTGCACCGACCACAGTGCGGACGTGAAATATCCTAGGTGGTACGCGGATCATGTTTTAGAGTCCTCTTTTCATTACGCTAACCATGGGCAGTTTTCGTGGTTCCCCCCCCCCCCCCCNCCCCCCCCCCCCATGTAACGCAAACACACGTTAGTTCCTTTAAAAAAGTTCTGCTCGAAGGTAAATTTCTCTCAATATTTGATCCAGGAGTTCTCTTGTCTTCAGGATTGGGTTCAAAATTGCAAGGCAGCGAAGTTGAACATTAAAAGTCGCAAATCTGAAATTTTGGATCGGCTGTTCAACTATGATTATAAAATAAAATAGGTTGGCTTGATCCTGTGGATCTGTTGTTGTTTGCGTGGTAGACGAATCATAGGTTAGAGTCCCCTTACCGTCAGGCTAACCGTGGGAGGTACTCGAGGTCTTCCTCTCCATGTAACGTAAATGCGGGTTAACTCCATCGAAAACCCTCCACGAAGGCAAATTTCCCCCCAATACTTGATCCAGGAGTTCCCTTGTCTTCGGGATTGGGTTAAAAAAATACAAGGATACGTAGTTGAACGTTTGTGTCGTCTGTTCAAGGACGGTTATAAAATAAAATAGTCTATTCCCCGTGCCGCATATTTTAAAAGTCAGTTCCATGTTCTTTAACTCATTATCAAACATCAAGTATTGGATGTTAAAAATGGAGTTTTAAAAAGGACTTATTTAGCACAACTAAATGGAATTGTCATGTTTTAAGATGATAATAAAAAAACGCACATTTTTATTCATCAAATATCCAGTTTTATTATAATAAAGGAGGATACACTTCTCTAATGTATCTTAAAATGCATATCTTTTAAGTTTCAAAGGTGTTCATAATGCATATAAAAATACAAATTCATGAATCGAAATAATGGAATAAATGTATTTAATGCACTTTCCATTTCAAAAGTAAATCAATAATAGAATAAAAAGTTTTTACTTCGGCATTATTTCTTTTTAAGAACCTTCATGATTTTTTATAATATTTGACTTTTATTTACAAAATGGTCAAGCACTACATCGAAAAACTTTCAAACTTTTTACTGGAATTGTTTATCTACCAAGGCTTGTAAATTGACTCTATATAATGGAAAAGCTCTGACAAAAATAAAATAACATTGTCAAACGTTTTTTAACATAACTGAAACTCACGAAATTTTATCATGATTTTATAACTTTGGAAAATACCTTACATAAATGAATGCAATGCTTTTTGGTGGTAAGTATTATTCTGTTTGTATTAGTATAATGTTATATTATTCGATTATAAATTTAATATTTTTAAGTAATTTCTATCTATAATATATGGATTTAATAGTTTAATAATTCAGCTCAATAGAAGAGAGATTTTTCAAATAGTGAGTGATTTCCATCACTCTGAAGCTTACGCTGTATGAGCATCACAGGGCATGTTCCAAAATGTTCCTAAAAATTGCAATATCGCTAAGGGCCTAGCTTTACGATTTGCTTAAAACAAGCTTTTTTTTCCTATGAATTTGGCACTTACAAAAATTAATATTAGACTAATAGTAACCGAACTACCCCCGAAGGAGTTTTCGGATAAGGGTTTCACCCGTTGTCACGTGAACTAAACACTATAAAATTGCAGTAAAGTAAAATCAAATCCAAAAAGAGTAATACACATAAGAAAAAAAATCACGAAATCGAAAAGATCAATCATATAAAAATAAAACAAAATCCTCAACAAAAAAAAGTTAAAAGCGCTTAAAAACACCTAAATGAGTAAAATTAACCAACAATAAAAGTGTCAAAAATACAGCTAAAAACATATAAAAGTAAGGTCAGGTAAAACATCAAATGGTAAAAATACGAAGAATCGCATTAAAAACTTATAAGTCTTAAATAATATTAATAGAATAATTAAAATAGTCGACTAAAAGTTCAAGTGTCCCCCTTCCAAGGCTAAGTGCCCGTAGGATGAAAAATGTTCTAAGGTAAATCAAAGTTTCGCTAAAAAGGATAAGTATTCAAAGATGACTCCAGGTGAGACAGATGGTGCTGAAGTTCACTAAGATCCAAAAATTCATTTCGAATGTCCTATTTATGATGAGGATGTTTGTCCAAGGGGAGGACAAAGTCAGCAGAACACTGTAAGTGCCGTGGTAAAATACTGAAAGCAAATATTAAAACCAGGAAATCTAAAAGCCGAAAGTCTAAAAAAAAAAAAACGATACAATTTGTCAGCAGTACTCTCGGGGGCAAGCAGATCTTCCAAGGTATATTTAAGAATTTGTGGCTGAGAGGCGCAGTTGGTTTGTCATCGGCCTTCAGAGCCCAAGTCTGCGGGTTGGATCCCAGGCTCAGACACCGGATTTTCGGGATACAGAAAATCCTCAGAGGCCATGTCATATGATTATGCAGCATGTAAAAGATCCCTGGAGTGCCTTATTGGCTCTTGGCATTTCCGGCAAAATTAAATTCCTAGTGCACTTTAGCATTCAAATAGAGTCTCGGTTAATTAGTGTGGCAGAAGCTAGACGTCCAAATTAGCATGACCAACGGTATCTCACCCATTGTGGTGGTCCTGAAAGAGTGGATATCACCACTGGAGATCGCACTAGGTCTGCTCATCGGCAAGTCCGATTGTGCAGCTCATTGGAAATAAAAATATTTGAAAATTTCAGTGATTTTTCCCCTGCAGTCAATATCAGCATAAAGTTTATGTTGAGTATATTGGTCGCTTAATATAATATATAACTGATAAAGTTAAGCCAATTACTCTATATTTTTAAACATAGTTGCAATTACGCTCGTATAGTACTGTATATTTTATTGCAAACGATTCTCGCGTCATATAAACATAAATTGTCTGTGCATAACTGAACTAAATATATAGGGTGCTTTTAAAGTTTATGTACAAACTTGAACACGTGGTAAGGAGCATTACAATTAAGGAGAATGGCAAAGCAACCCATTACCGGAATTGACATCGTATGCCGATATAGACGCATCCCTATTATGAACAGGCTATTCGTAAGTCTTTGGTAGGTAGATAGGTACTATATTTAAGTCACACTAGAGCTGCTCAATGGACTATTGGCGACTGTCTGGGAAACATCCTTGAGGATAATCCGATGACATGCCATCACAACTTTGATCGTCTACAGAGGGGATCTGCTTTGGTAGCTCGATGACCTGCACCCGAAGTCGAGCACTTTACGGTATAACAGTTTAACGAGGACCGATAACGCGCACCCGCGGTCCTTACGCAGGCTGATCAAAGTGGTCACCCATCCGCCTACTGACCGCAGCCAGTGATGCTTGACTTCGGTGCTCTACTGCGAACCGTGTCTTAACGATCAGTCAACTGCGAGGCCATACGTCTTTGAATTGGTACTTTTAGTTACCAAAACTATCTTAATTTATATTAATTCTGTGCTTTCTAATTGTTATAGTCAGAAAGGAAATATTCAGATCTGACCAAAACTGGTTGTACACACTCTCAAAGATAAAATTCTCAGTTTCGATTATTCAGTAATCCTTGATCTGTATTTCGATCTAATTTGGAGAATCATTTCATCGCGAAAATCGCGTTATTTATTGCGGATCGCAAACTCTCACATCTATGACGGAAATGTTACATGAACTCTAAACCTCATTGTAGTGCAGTGCGAGATATTCTTAACTAGAAGGACGAAACTAGAATGAAGAGTAGACTGTCGAAAATAAAGAGCTATGAAACAAGTCGACCGCTGTACGTCGGTCAAGTAGTACAAGGAAAATCCCGGGTTCGAATCCCGAATCGCGTGTAGGTTTAATTTATCTACCTGGTCCTTCTTGTGTGGTGGAGGAGATAGTGGTCCAACTGTATGGTGCTCACAATAAAGTTATTATTTAAAAAGTTTGATACATTAGGCACGACTAATATTTTTTTTTTTGGAAACAAAAATGAATGATGAAATATTTCCTTAATTTTGATGGATTGCGTTTCCTAGATGTGACGATAGTTATTTCGTCTACCTTTGATGAAATGTTTGCTCAGAGTATATACCAGTAAAAATTTTCGTCAATAACGAAGAAAATTTGGTGTTATTTGAGTAATCATTTTTTACAATGCAATAGAAATTTATAGATTTTGTGTTAAACTTAGAGAACTCGATAATTCAGAAGTGAAATCATTTTATTAAATCGAACAGTTATTTCCATGTCAATTTGAATAGAATTTTTGACAATAATTATTATAATTTTTAAAAAAAATTAAGAAAATTTAGGCAAATGTAAATAATGTTTCAACTGCGCTCGAAGAGTCAGTCGATAATTTTGAGATGCAGTACACGTTATGCAGATATATCCTGTAAAGTTTAATTCAGATTGAAATAAAAAAAGAGCGTACGTAATCGAAATGTGGACGCAAATAGTATGTCTAAATTCATATAAATATATCTGGTTATTAAAAATGTTCTGCACCATCCCATGCTAAAACACCTCATTAAAGCAGTAACGAATCAAAACTCTAAGTTCAGTTTTATCCGAAGTCATTTAGAGCTTATTGATGAAAGTTTAAAC
This sequence comes from Parasteatoda tepidariorum, assembly GCF_043381705.1. Classification (NCBI taxonomy): domain Eukaryota; kingdom Metazoa; phylum Arthropoda; class Arachnida; order Araneae; family Theridiidae; genus Parasteatoda; species Parasteatoda tepidariorum. The sequence continues at coordinate 28,147,168 of NC_092209.1, read as the reverse complement.
TACGATCATCAAAGAACAACAACACATAATTCATAAGAGTTAAAATTTTTGCAAGAACTATAATAACAATCTGATATAATGATGGTTTCCCAGTTTTCCATTGTTGTCGGTTCATTTTTACTGGCCGGAAAATCATTTGGTAAGATTCCGTTTTCCACATTAAATTTCACATTTTTTTAGTTGTCATCAGCATTAAATTAATAAAAATCATAAAGGTATTGTTTCCTATAAAATATTTCTGCATCCAATTTTAAAGCTATTTACCTATAATATATAAGCACACCGGACAAAAAATTATTCAACCTTAGAGAAATTATGAAAAGCATCATTTAATAGCGTGTAACACCGTTTCTGGATTCTATAAAATCCTGGAATTGGTTAGAAAGGAAGTTCACAAGGTTATACAGGTAAGTCGAATCAAGTTTAAGCTACTCGTTGAGGATTTGATCACACAAATGCACCAAATTGCGAGGATGCTGATTTCATCGTTTTACCCGTTGCTCCAACGTGTCCCAAAGATTTTCAATGGGGTTGAAGTCAGGTGATTTTGCAGGCCAGTCGAGATGTAATTGAGTGTCTGAGTGCTCAAAAAATCAGTCACATATTCGTCCATCCCGATGAACTTTGTTGTTGTCATCTTGAAAGATAGAGGTATCGAAAACACACTCTTCATGAAGATATTGACTGAAAGGCAACATCTAATCATCCAGAATGTTCAAATAAACAAGTTGGTCCATGTTAGAGCCCACCTCATATATATATATATATATATATATATATATATATATATATATACTCTGCCCTATTTGCGTTTTTCATATTGATTTGTTTTCTATATTAAGAATTTAAAATTTAAAAAAGTGGTTCTTTATTATAATGCAATTATATGATATTACCTTATAACGCCACATTTAGAAATAGACGCATTTCATTGAGTGTCTAAACTTATTAAATACTTCAGAATTATTATTTTTTGTGTAAATTACAATAATATGCCATTCGTTATTACCATTAAAGTGATACCTGAAATGATTTGGAAATCAACAATCAGCTTCCTTGCATATTGTCAAGCATGCAGAAAATATATTTAATTTATCAGAATATTTGGCAAACAAAACTGTTAATTCACAAACTCACAAATTTGTTACAACAATATATCGCCAGTTCTAAATGTTATTTAAAAATTATTTATATCCACTTATAAATCTTAATGGAATGGAAAGGGGTATAGGGAATCTTACAAGATCTTTCATGCTATTTAACAATTAAATTTAATTCAAGATAAATATTTAATTTAAAGAAATGATTGTTAGATGTGGGAATCGGGGGTACTAGCCTAAACAAATAGAAGTCTTTGTGGTATATAGCAGTTTATGCGAATAATTTCAACTTCCGTAAAAAAAGCTGTTGCATGAAGAAGAAAAAAATATTGTGAAACAATCATCGGGGTTGATGAGCGGCAACGAACAGGGAACTACTATCATGTAAAATAAATTTCATCTAATTAATTTCAGTTAGGAAAAAAATAAAGGAAAATAAAAAATTGGTCAAAAATTTTAAGGATCACTTTCAAAGTAGTTCAAAAATAATAATAATTTTCGCAAAGAAAATTACCCGTATGGTAAAGTTCGTCTTTGATCTAAATTGCATAAAAAATTACCATGATCACTCGGAGAGATTTCAGGGAAACGTGACCAACAAACAATTTTGATGGCGTACCGTGAGAAACTATCTAGCTATCACGAGAATTCCTCCCGAGAAAGTCTGAGGTTGCCTGCTGCTATAAAAACAAGAGTAAAACTTTATCTAAAGTAGGAGAATTGTAAAAAACCCTTGGTTCTTCTAGCTTACACTAATGAGAAAGAGTTGACCCCCTACACCTCTATTTCAAGGGATTTATTTTCGTAACCATAGTAACCGCTATCATGGGAGTCAGATGCCTAATAGACCAGAGAGTACTTTCACTTAATATAGAAATACGAAATTAACATTATTATAACACTGATAATATCAATTATATGCAATACTTACTGAGCTCTGTAATTTGCCTAGATTGCCGATAAAATATTTTATCGCTTCAAACTTAAAGCTGACATTGGCTAAGAATTGGGGTTAATCGAAGTATATGGTATCCAGAGTTCTATTATTATCGCGCTTTTATTGACATAATTTCCATCCATAACTTATCTGCTTTTTTTATGACGTATCGTTGTGTGTTATTTACTTACATGGAAACGATATTTCTAAAAAGTAAAGCATAGAATTATTTGTTCGATCCGAAGAAAGAAAGAAGTATTTGTTTCACTCCAAAAATAGAAAGAAGTATTTTATAATTTTATAACAGTCGTTGAACAGCCGACCCAATTTTATGGATTTACGACTACTATTGTTCAACTCCGCAGCCTTGTAATTTTGAATCCAATCCAGAAGACAAGGGAACTCCTGGATCGAGTATTGGGAGAAATTTGTCTTCGTGGAGGACTTTTTCATGAAGCTAACCCACATCTGCTTTACATGGAGAGGAAGACCACGAGAACCTTCTACGGTTAGCCTGACGGCAAGGGGACTCTAACCCATGATCCGTCTACCACTGAGGATATTTCACGTCAGCTCTGCCTTCGGTGCAAGCTGTATGCAGAATTCGTACCGACTGGGATTTGAACACGGTTCTTCTCATTGGAAGGCGAACGCTCTATCACCTGAACCATCTCGGCTCAGAAAGAAGTATTTGTAAAATCCAAAGAAAGAGAGATATGCTCAATCTATCATTTTTGATTTGTCAATTTTAAAATCATATTTTAACAGCGCAATCACGCCCTTTTACGTTAATTCTAAACGTAAGAACTAAGCCTAACCTCAATTCTACCGTTTACCTTCGCTTATATCAGCTATCTAGTAATCTATAGAGATCAGTTGTAACAACATTATTTTTCATCACATTTGACTAAACTTATATTACCCTTGTCTTAAGACATCAAAGAGCTTTTGCGTTGCGTTACGGCTTCCCGCAAACGTTACTTAAGCTTCCCGGCGCATGCGCGATAGATTAATTTAAATGTATATTCATCATGACTATGTTAATTTAAATGTATACTCATCATATTTATTAAGTTTCCTATATATTTTATCGAACGTTATATCGTTAATTAATATCATGACTTGAGTTGTACAACGCAGCATGCTACTCCGGCCGCCAACTGCCTTAAATTCCTCCAATTACCTATGCCATTAGTCACAGTTGCCCTAGGGCAAATTATAGATTTAGAGGTCTAGTGCCCATTAGCTTGGGCAGGTACCTCACTAATAACTAGATCGAGTCGAGTACAGACATTTGACGTAACCTTATAGCTATTTTTCAAGAATCGAACGTTTTAATGTGTGAGTTGATTTGATTATGCTGCATTGTTCGCGTTTCCAAAAGCTTTACTATCCTTATTTTCATTTATTTAATTTTTTCTTTAACTTCGCCATTCTTTATTTCCCTTGCTGCTTATTTTCATTATTATTGTTTAAATATGAATAATTTGTTGGAATTGATGGCGATATACGAAGGCATAAAAAAGGGGTTAATAGAGAAATCGCTTCTGCTGAAATTGTTGCAGTTTCGTCAGTAACCATACTTCAATTTGAAAAAAAAAAAAAAAATAGATCAGAGTGGATGTTTTTTAATGTTAAAATTTTTGTTTAAAATTATGAAATTTTTTTTAACTGCATCATTGCTTCCATTTTGATATTTATTATGTGTTTAATTATTAGAATGAAGAGTAAAAAATTTGCGTTTGTGCAAAAAAAAAAAAGAAAAATTATTAACACGTAGTGTGTTATGTAGTAATAGACTTATTATTGAACATTAATATTAGTTGCCAAGATATCCTTTTATTCACTACCCCATTTGTAACTTTTTAAACTGAAATAGATGCTACTGTTGATTAGTCTTGAAACAGAATTTGGTTATAGGTACTAATAGAAATTTTGAAAAAAAAAGCTACATAATAGAAAGCAAAAGTAATGGTACTAGTTCAATAAGAGAAATGTAAAAGAAAAATCCTCCATACTATTATTGAGGCCAATAATGGTTAATTAATTTCAGTAATAGGTTCGAATCAAAAAAAAATAAAATGAGCTATGTAGTAGAAAGCTAATTTAATGGATAAATGGCATTAATTGTTTAATAGTTTAAGAAAAACATAAAAAATCGTTATGTAATCGTTATCTATGTTATTATTTATCTACTTTTGAAGCAATTTAGAAGAGGAGACAGGACGAGCTTGAAATAGTAAGTATTTAACTCTTTATATTTCATATTTTATTGAAAATGTTAATATAAATCATAAATGAAACATATTTTAATTGTAATATACGTTATACTCCAATGTTGTATTCGTTTGCATGGTACAATAATTTTCAAAGATAAATGCAGCAGTGTGAATATATTATTTTCATTATAAAAATACTATTTCTATACTCGGTTCAGCGAGGACTAGTTGCGAAAGTAAATGAAACCGATTAACACTTTACATTATTTTTACTTGATTAACACCCAGGTAATGGTAAACAGTGTTAAACTGACTAATAGTCGGTAAAGAAAGAATTGCGGGAGCAAATCAATCGAAGTAGATTTGTCAGCGATAAACAGGAAACTTTTATGTTTACCTACACTATAAGTTCTCGTAAACAAAAGGTAAGTAGTAGAATTATAATTACGAAATTAAAATTTACACACTTGGAGTTTTCCTTTAAAATTATTGCAATTTGCAATCAATCACAATGTACTTAATATACACCGAAGAGCCATTACATTATGATCACCCTCCATCTATAACATTGTTTCTCAACGGGGGCGATACCGCCCCCCGGGGGGCCGTTGGAGTATGCTGAGGGGCGGTGAGCTTGTTTTGGGCAGTAGGGGGGCGGTGAACTTGTTTTGGGCGTTAGGGGCGCTGACCATGTTTTGCCATTCAAATTTAATGTTGAAACTCCCAAATAAAATTATTAAATTACTATTGATTTAATAAATAAAATTAATCTAAAATTAAAATATTAAATTAAGATTATCCGATTCACCATTTGTTCCAGCAATAAAACGAACTTATGTGATCTATATTCTGGAATTCGAACCAGCGCAACGCATGAGACAGTTGTTTTTGCCTCTGACTCATACAAGTCATTTGGCGAAAATTGAAATGCATATGCTTTCAGTATGAATGTTTGGTTTGACCCATGTTTCTTATGAAGGTTTTCGTTAGCTCCTTTTAGTATTTTCCCCCAGTTTCGATTCATTTTCACTGTTTATTTGGCTAGGAACGTGCGCGAATTAGTTCTTCATCGTAAATTATTTATTAATTTTGAAAAATTGTTTATTATCTTTCACCGTTTGTATTTTGCTGCCTCCAACAATGTCGGCTAACAGAAAGAATTGTCGTTAATACTTGAATACTCGTCAGTGTCATGTACTTGAAGTTCGGATTTGTTCAATCGCCATTGAACTCTCAACTTCACAAATGTTTACTTTGTTAGAAAGTTTTATCTAATGAGGCAATAAAACCTTCCCGTTTGCAGGAGCATTTTCAAAAAATTCATCCTGACAAACAAAATAAAGATCTGTCATTTTTCACGAACATCAAGCACAAGTTTCTGACTGGCACCATCGGTCTCGGGCTTGCTAGCAAACTCCTCACAAAAATAGGATAGTTTGATAGCCTCTTAAAATATATCAAAATTAATTGCTAAATCTGGGATTCTTTCATACCAAAGGCAAAGAGTTGATACTGCTGGCTGACAAGGAAGCTTTAGAAGCAGTTTTACACCATCCAGCTGTATCCAATGCAATCAAAAATATCCCATTAAGCAACGATAAATTACAGCGACGAAATGATGAGATGGTTGAAGATATTGAAGTTTCTTTATGCAAACTTTTGATATCCAACATATTTTCCCCTCAAGTTTATGAGTTAACCTTGCCAAGTAATGAGGCTTTACTTTTGGCGTACGTCCGGTTAGTTAAAGAAAGAAAAATTATTCAAGAGATGCTTTTTGCAAGAAGCTTGATTGTAGAAACCAAATGTGAATCTATTTTTAATACTACCAAAGATTATTTTAAACAGAAAACATTCGTCTTGCGAATATTACCTCTGTCGCCCCTGATGAAACTCCTGCAATGGTGGGTCGACATCATGGGTTTATCACCCTTTTGAAGAGGGAGGTACCAGATATTTTAACTGTTTGCTGCGTGATTTGCAGACAGCATTTAGTTGGAAAAAATCCCAGTGACTGTTTGCGTCAGTCATTGCAATATGTCGAGCTCTGCTGTGAACAAAATTAACTGTAATGCTCTCAACGATCAAATATTCATAAGCTGTGTAAAAAAAAAATATGAATTCAATCGCTTGCTACTACACATTGAGATTCGCTGGCTTTCCTAAGGCACCTGTCTCAATAGGTTTTAGCTTCTTTTCGAATTTGTACTTAAGTTCCTCGAAAACAGAAATGTAGTTCTGAAAGACGGATTGCTAGAATTTAAGATAGAAGTTGCATACATGATAGATTTATTTGCAAAATTTAACTGCGTTAATTTACAACTTCAAGGCCACAAGTTCAATTTGATCACTACAAAATTAGTTAATTTTTGCCTTTCTAAAAAAATTATTTTAAGGAAACAAAATTTTGGTCGGAATGAGTTTAACTAATTTCCAATCTAATCGGATCTTAAAAAGAATAGTGAAATTCTCTCTAGGGATACACAAGAATATTGCTAACACCTTGAGTCTTTACACATGGACTTTTCCGACCGCTATAAAGATGTTTTGTCCCTGGAAGTCCCTAAATGGGATATGAATCCTTTTGTGAATATTGAGATAACGGAGGTTTAGATTCAGGAGGAATCGGTCGAACTTTCAAGCAATGAAACTTTGAAATGGTGATCTTCTCTCTGAATTTTGGCTCCAAGGTAACACCACTCACCTGGACTATAAACTGTTCTCAAAAAGTTTATGTTGCCTTCCCTTCCTCCTACCTTGTCAAACAAAGATTCAGTGCTGTGACGGATCTAGTCACAAAAAGATTTGCGTCTTTATCTAACAAAAAATATTGAACCGAATGTTAAGAAACTAGCTCTGAACCATCAAGCACAATCATTCCACTAACATGGCTATTTGATTGTTTCGTTGATAATAATTTTTAGAGTAAAAAAATTATTTTTGTGTGCTTTTTTATTATCTAATTAAGAATAAATTACTCTTTTCAACTATAGACTTCTTTGTTATATTTTTTTCAATACTGTATTTATTTTGATTACAACAAATAGAATGCGATTATCTGCCGGAAGAAAAATATCGAGTTAACGTGCACATTATTTTTTTTTAAAGGAACGAAGCAAATTTTACTCCTAAAAAATTGCTTAAAAATGTTGCCTCTTATAATTCAGCACCTCCCCTCCACCCCTTTGCTTAAAATAACTAAATTTTTACAAAGGGGGGTGTTGAAATTTTTTTTGCTCCTTAGGGGGGCGGCAACGTTAAAAAGGTTGAGAATCTATGATCTATAACAATGAACTCGCCCAGGTTTTCATGGTTTCTCGCCCAGGAACAATGTTTTCATGGGGTGCATTAGGACCCATAATCCTCATAGAACAATCCCTGACGTCTGTAAGCTACTTGAACATAGCTGCAGACCAGCTTCACTCTTTCATATAAACAGTTTTTCCTGCTGGGGATGGTGTTTACCAACAGGATAATGAACCATGTCATAAGGGTCGAATCCTCATGGATTGGTTCGAGGAACATTCCAGTGACTTTTAAGTCATGTCTTGGCCCCCAAAATCACCTGATCTTAATCCAATAGAGCATTTGTGATCCTACTTGGAAAGTCAAATTAGTGCTGCCACGCTACCCCCTCGCAATGTGAGGGAATTGCAGGACCAGTTGGTGAGCGCTTGGTACCAGATACCTCAGACTACCTATCAGCACCTTGTGGAATCAATGCCACGGCGGGTGCTAGTAGTTTTGAGGGCTAAAGGTGGTCCTACATGTTATTAGCAGGGTGGTCATAATGTAATGGCTCTTCTGTGTATAGTACACATATATTTCAACTGGTGATAGTAAACAAAGTAAATGTAGTTCATGATATAGTATGCGTGTATATTGCAATTAGAATATGCTTAATTTAAGATTTTCTGATATTTAGAGTCCCAGAACGTGAAGATCCGTTCATTAGATCAAAAGTTACTCAGGATAACCAGTTTTTTTCTCTTTCCTTCCTCTTTTTTTGCGCACTGTACACATTTTCGCCTAGCAAAGGGATTAATATAGGATATGGATTACTCTTAATCAAACACATCTAATAAGAACAATTTTTATTCTTCATTATGAAAAACAAACCTTAAAAAAATCTCTTATATTATGAGAAAGAAACAAAACAAAACAAAACTTTCATTTAACATAATTTCTTTCAAATGTTTTTATTCTTGATTTTTCATTGTTTATTTCAGATACTGACTAACTAAAAAAACAACAACATAAACATGAAAACTTTACGAAAAAAGATTAAAGATGTGTTTATGACATCCTACATTCTAAGTTTTGCTGAAATGGCAGAGACATCGTCTCCGAAAAAAAGATTTGTGACAACTGTCATATTTATGTCAAGTTTGATTGGATTCCTGTACCAAATCCACGAATTTGCGATGGTTTACCTATCGTATGCTACTGAACAGAAAGAGATCTCTACAAATCCAGACTACGTAGAAATGCCGGCTTTTTCGTTCTGTAACGTCAACTCGTAAGTTCCTACACTTTATCGTTAATTGAATAATAAAATAAATAAGACTGTCTATTATAGGGTGAAGGAAAAATAGAGGTTAAGGCTCCAATTTGATTTCCAACAGCTTGGTGGAGGAAAGGTACCCTTTACATCCAAGGCTATCGTGATATGGATGTTTCAGACATGTAATATCATGGTCTGTCTACCGTGATATTACATGGCTGAAATATCAAGGTTCACAGATGATCATGGCTGAACACTTCAATTCAAGTACCCATCGATCCAGCGCTGTGTCCAAGGATCCCAAGTGTCCAGCGCTGTAAAACTGTCCATTATAAGGCAATGGAAAAATAGAAGTAAAGGCCCTCGTGAATGCTAAAATATTTTCAAACCGCGAAATATCACTAAGATTAAAAGATTTTTAAGCTAGTGTATGACGCAAAAAAAAGAAAATTGAGCCAGGGGATGAATTGAGCCCGAAACGAAAGAAAAGATGTGGCAGAATCTTACAGTGGGTTTAATAATCTGGCTAAGGACTGTATATATATATATANTATATTGGTTGCCATGTATATGCATGAGCTGGATGTGAACATGGTCCTCGGGCCGGGCAAGGTTGACTCAGCCTTTCATCCCTTCAGTGGGTCGATAAATGAGTACCAAGCATGTTTGGGAACTGAACACTGGGGGTTCCGCGCTCGGCTGACCACCTAACCGGAACATCTGCTTCTGCGCCGCAGAGCCCAAGGTTAAGAAAACTGAGATGGGCATAGTAGGTCTTGGCCCTCTTTGGGCTGTCGCGCCACTGAGTTTAGTTTTTAGTTTAGGATAACAATTAGCTAACTTTTTTTTCATCTAAAGAATGTCTTATATTAAAAATAACTTTTCAAATTTATTATTTTTATAGGATTTAAAATTATTTATTGAGTAATATTTGTATGTTTCAGAACATCCCTATTAATATATTAATCAAGAAAAAACAACACTTTGGAAACGAAATAAAACATATAAAGTATAAAAATGTAAAAAAAAAAAAATTATAATAAGTTGGAGATTAAAAGATGCTATTTTACTAACTATTAATGAACTAAAAATGTATTTTTATAACTAGTTAACCCAAGTTATGAAATATTAAATGAAACGGTAACAGATGTTTAGTGGGAAATTTTTTCAGGAGTCCTTATACGGTAGTTAAAAACCGGTCTGAATAAATGGTTGTCATGGATTTGCCCGAGCTGGATATGAACTTGATAACAACTGGCTAACTTAAATTTATTTTCATTTATAAAAAGTTGTAATTTAAATAAAATATTACAAATTATGGAGCGTATAAAGCTTTGGTACTACAAGTACTTTTAATTGAATAGAAGATTTTTCTTAGCTGTTTTTAATATTAGCATCACGTGCTATTCTCTTTTCTATCAAGATGAATTTTTTTTGCTTTAAAATAATAATAATATTAAATTATTTCATAGACGCAATCAATATTTTACTATTTTTTTTTCTTTTTAAGGCATCGGAATAGCGAAGTATGCAAGATGAATGATAGCTACCTTAATTATCCTCCTGAATCCCAGACTGAATGTAAAAAGTTTCCCAAACTATGTGAAGAAAGTTTTAAAAAATATGTTATGGTAAGTTTTCAAAAGTTTTTTTCTAAGAATGAAATTTTTCATGTAAAATATCATGTTAAAAAGTAAATTTGACAAAACAAACAACAGTAAATAAAAAGATGACCGAAATACTTTTTTACGTGCAAAGGAGCTAAAATGTAAAATGAAAAATTTGGACTGATTTAAAAATTTTATGTTTCTACATAATGCAAATTTTATGTTTCCATGAAAAACCTTTGAAAAGCTAAGCTAAATTCACGCTATTCAATCTTAATTCAATAATTTTGATTGAAATGAAGCATAAAGACTCCACTCTAAAAGGAATTATTCAATTCTCAAGGAGGAAATTATTCAATTCTCATATTCATTCACATTTACCGTAGAGTTTTAACTACTCATATCTACTGAATCAACTATTTCCGTTAGTTCTTGCTAGAGGGCGCTAAGGGCAGTACGGTTGGGAGAAACTTAGAGAAAGCGTCGCAATGACGTCAGATCGAATCATCCCTTAAGTATTATTGTTAATTGCTTTAGCGTTTGAGGAAAAAATTTTTACGTACAGTCAAGCCCCGCTATAGTGAACCTTCAACGGACCGAAATGTCTGTTCACTGTAACCGGAATTTCACTATATCCGTTCCGCAAACAATTTTAACTAATGTTTTTTAAACTCCCCCTTTTTATTACATATTAATTAAATAAATGACCCATAAAATGAAATACAAAAATGAGTGAAAAGCAATATGTAGCAACAAAAGTGTGATAACTTTTATTTTTTATTTCTCTTCGCCTAGAGTACAAAAAAAAATTTATAATTTTTAGCTGATGAGCAATTATTCTCATTTGTCCAAAAACATTTGTCCAGATACTGGAAGATTGCCACTTTTTCGAATGTTGTACCAATTCAATAATGCTATTCAATAATGAAGCTAACAAGAAAAAATGCTTATTGCTATATTCCATGCTTATAAAATGGTAACCGATTTTGATGGTTTTAAAAATCATTATATGTATCTATTTTTAAGTTGAAATTTCAAAATTATTATTTAAAAAATGAAGAAAATCAGTCGAAGACAGAAAAAAGTTCATAATATCCAACTTCCTCTCTCTTTTTGGTTCACTATATCCACAAAAAATAACTCTATACGGGTTTAGCAAGGCACGGAAGCGAGCATCTCGTTCAATATATCCGGGAGTTCACTATAAACCATGTTCACTATAGCGTGGTTTTACTGTATTTCTCAATGGATGTTACATATTTCTCCCTAGTAATTGAATGAACTTGATCTTAGGGTGAATCATTCACTAAATCGTTCATTTTCAGAAATAATTCTCTTGTAATTTTCTCATTCGTATAATACGAGGGTTGCTATTTATATTTCTGACCTAATAATGAAAAAACAAATATGTAGGATCGAAATTGGTTTTATTGTTTTTCAAAATATTCTCCATGACTAATTTCGGATTTTTGCATGCGTTTGAA
>NC_092209.1:28123971-28134487 GCF_043381705.1 Parasteatoda tepidariorum | reverse complement strand
GCACGAAAATGTTCACGATTCAATTCCATTTTTTGAAAGAGAAGAACTTTTCAATTTACTGTCAACAACACAAATGAAGCTATAATGGTAAATCGTCTGCTGAATTTATGTTTAAAAATATCAAACTTTCGATTAAAATCGTCTGCGGTCGACTAGCAACACTTACTGTTGCCAAGGCCAGAAATATAAATAGCAACCCTCGTAAAATCGTAGTAAATTACGTTTTATTCGGTAATTTATTTCCATTCTGTACGTTAGGGTACGGATTTTTGAAGAATTACGTTCTTTTATTCATGTAAGTTTGCACTTCAGTAAAGCATGCGTGATCACTTCAAATTTTGCGTGCGGGAGCGTACGGAATGGTACGTAATTTTGTGAAATGTCCATAATGTATAACGAAGGGTCTGTTCAGTTACTCAAAACTGACCCCAGTCATATTATCCTTTAAAAAATATATTCTCGAATATGCAAGCAGTGAAAAAATATTCGAAAATTTCTTACTTAGATCCCTTCAAGCCTTTTACAGTTTTTACTCCAAAACATTTTCGGAAGATAAAAGTTAAATAATTCATTACTTCATTGTAATTGAATGTCTTATGTATTTGAATCTATGATGCAATTTGCTCATTTTTTAATTTATATTTTCTTAAATAGCGATGTAAATCTCCAGAAATCACGGAAAACATGTTCACGGAAGAGGTCTGGAATATAGCTGAAAAATTTGCCCACAATGAAAGTATGTTTTATTCATGTTTTGAAATCGTAGGAGACGGAAAAAAAACATGCGAGTAAGTAGTATTTGGTTGTTAAGGATGAAATTCATAAGTTGTATTTGTTAACTTCAGCAGCTCTTTATTTGAGATTGGTTTATCATTTTACCACTTTTCTCGAAAAAAAATTACATCTTTCATCTACCAAAAAAAATCATCACCAGTTAAAAAATTCTTTTATTTTTCTTAATTAATTTTATCGAGAAAAAAAACTATCAAAAGTTGATTTTTTAATGACGTATGAATTTTTACGTGAAACCAAGCACGTGGCCGCGCGAAATATTAACAGTGTAATTGACTATTAGTGTTATATGTGTTTGTTGTCAATAGTCATGGTTAAACAATGATGAATCACTAAAATAAACACTTCAGCGCCTTAAGAATCATCAAAAAAAGCTGATGGTGTGTATTTGGTGAAGTAGCGCAAGTGTGATCAGCTGTGATTTTATGAAACCTGACTCAACGGTTACAATAGAAATATACCGACTGGACAAAATGATTCATAAACATGAGAAAAATAGCTTAGATAAGTCAACAGATTCTATCCTGTCTTAATGTATAATCTTGCCAAACCGACAGTTGCGCAAATGACTATGTCAAAACAACAGAAACTGTAAATGGACCTTTTTTTCACAATTCATATCACTTGACCTAGCTCCTACTGACTAAAACTTCTTTCTAAAGTAACACCACTTTTTAACAGGAAGACAACTTAATTCCATAAATACTTTAAAACTGGTCTTCCTAGGTTCATTGACGTCCGTCAGGACTTTATCCCACTTGCCTCTTAGATAACAAAACTATAGAGAAAATATGGATGCATGCTTTGATGAGTGAAATCGTTCCTTATATCTGTGAGCCATCAACCGTCTTGTTTACTACTAATTTCATACATTGACAACCTAACATATAGTGTGCTCCACAAGCCTCACCTCTTCACTGATGTTTTAAGATTCTCTGTCAGAGCGGAAGTGTTTAGAATCTACTATCATGTGTTTCCTGACGCATCTCTAAGCATCGTATCATTTTAGTGATATTTAGCCATTACTGGTTTTTATAATAATTATGAAGACTTAAAACGTTGGCTGAGTTTAGACTCGACCATAACTGTCTCCCAAAACACTTGTACCTTTTCCGCATAGTTTCAAGTGCTCTCTGCAGTCACTGCATTCTGGGACGAGCCATGGATAGTGGTCATAGTTCCCTTGTGGAGAGCTATTGGAAATCTATGGGCTTTTTGGATTCATAGACTATCACTACCGCCGCTTCTCTTGTTCTATCTTTATTCCATTATATGATTATTGTAATTATTGATGTAGTTTGTCTTTCAAATCTTTGCAATCGAAAAATTAAAAAATAATAATGATCATAATTTTTAATTAGATTGTATTTTAGAAATTTATACTAAAGCAAAGGCTTTAGCAAACTAGAAATCTTAAATAAATGCTATTTAAATACTGACTGATAGATTGCATCACAGTTCTTTCTGTCTATTCAACTACTGTGGACCAAACATAGAGGATTTACAACACCTTAACATAGATTTTAAGATAATCTTCATAAATTTTAAGTTAGACTTATATTCGATAACGATAAGTAATATTACATGTTATGATGTGTTAAAAAAAAGTATACAGTAGCATATGGTTTGATGAATCGAATATCTTGTTCCTTCAGATTTTTAACAAGTTTGCTTGCTTTCATTTAGCTTCTTTAAACCAGAAAAAAGAACATTTGAAACCCCTGGTCATGGGATAACTGATATGAAAACAACTAGCTGCTACACTTTTAATTCTGCAGTTGGAAATCCGAAAGCTCGGGGCAAATATTTACTTAAAACTTCCAGTAAGTGCGAGTTAAAAAATCTTTAAGAAAACGTTTTTATTATTATTTTTCTTAAAAATAAATTTTAGCCCGTTAACTATAACAGGATATATTAACTCCTTATACTCGTATACCTTTTTCACTACTTTATGAAATTAAAACCTACCATATTTTTGTAGTCTTAGATTCCTTGCCAAAATAAAACTTAAAAATATGCATATTAAGGTTTTTAAAATATGGTTAAACGAGGAGGGGAAAAAACTTTTATCAAAACTTGACTAATCATTGGCGAAAAAGACTAAATTAAAATTTTAACACCTGCTTAATTGCTCGAGGAAATGAAGAAAAATATTTATCGTACTTTCAAGTATACATCAAGGTAGTCATCAAATATGAGTCATGGTGGCTCAGCGCTTGCCTCCTAATGAACGGACAATGGAGCCCAACAATGGCTGGTTGACATGAATTCCGCACCCGGCTCGCACCAACCACAGTGCTGACATAAAATATCCCTTTTGGTAGAAGGATCATGAGTAAGAATCCTCTTGCAGTCAAGCTAACCATGGGAGGTTTTCGTTGATGTCCTCTCCATGAACACAAATGCGGGTAAGTTCCATCATAAAAGTCTTCCAAGAAGGCCAATTTCTCCCAATTCTTGATCCAGGAGATCCCTTGTCCTGTGGATTAGATTCAAAATTAAAAGGCTACGGAATTGAACACTAATAGTCGTAAACTCAAAAACTGGGTCGGATGTTAAACGACGATTATAAAATAAAAATATATCAAACCAACGATCAAACTTGTTTTTATGTTTTTCGTTCCAAATATCTGATGATTCGTCTGATTTAAGTAGACACCCTCCTTGTTTAAATAATTATACATAATATCTAAAATTAATACTTCTTATTTTAAAAATGCTTATTAAGGGTGGTGATACGGAACATCTTTTTTATTCCTCTATGCAAAATTGCAATATTATTTTTAGTAAGTACTAGTTGAATACCCGTTCATCGTACGAGGAAAAATAAGGATTAATAAATCAGCACTCAATAAAACTACAAAATCGTGCTCAACAAACAATAAACAACAGTTTAAAAAATAAAAAATTTCCGATGCTTTTCTATTTATTATTATTTGTTATCTTTCTTGATGGTTTTACGTTTCTAGATTGAGCAAAGAAAGTATTTAGTAACTCATCCCATCAAAATAAAGATTAACTGCATCTAGTATCATCTGTCATAATGCTGTTGTTCGAGGCAATTTAAGACATTTAAAATTTACCAGAATCAAGCTACTTTCTCTTGCACTTATACCTTCGAGGGACCGTAAAGAAAAATCTAACATAGAATTTTACAGTATTTGGGCAGCTGTAATCAGCAACAAATTTACTAAAAAATACTTCTAATTATGTAAGAATGTATTTGGTACTTATTAAAATTCTACAAATTACCATTTCGGCAGTAATGCCAATACTAAAAGTAAGCATCGTTGGTGTCAACAATAGTAGGGTGACTTTTTATAGTTCCCCACAACGCACATTTTATCTATTAATTTTGCTTTTCAATACAAACTACTCTTTTATTTCAAATGCCATGGCTGTTATTGTTGTCGTAGACCATTTAGGCAAAGTGTGCAATTGTTCCTGCTTTCCAGTGGCTCCATCTATGCCCAAGAATTCGGATTCTGTCACACCCATACGTCACCACTGTTTAAAGGGCAGGCCCATTCATACATCCATTCATTCATCCACAAATCGTAATTTTGACATGAACATAATTTTGACATATAAATCTCAAATTCAGTATCCCCAGAGGTATAATTTGTTACGAGAACATGTAGGACTTTGTGACCCGACAGATATAACGAGCACCAGCAAACATTTACTACACGGGGAGTCTTCAGCATACTGGATTCGAACTACCATTCTGACGAACATGAGTCCAGCGCTCTGCCCACCAGGTGCTCCCGGCCTTCAATTACCATTAATTTTTATTAGTTTTATAGTAAAACGTTTTAAAAACATAACTATTAACAAAAGGAACACGCAGTTTTAGATTACCTTTGAAATACAAATTTGTTGACGTAGTTCCCCAATGCTACCATTAACACGATAATCAAGCAATATCCTAGCATAACGAACCTCTCAGCCAATTAGAAAATTCCATTTTATAAATGTCCCTGAGTTAAAAGTATAACAAAAAAAATCAAAATCGGGCTTCGAAATTTTTTTACAACTGTACTCATCATGCTTGTTGGAATGGTATTTTTTTCTGTGAGCATGCTGAATTAACAGAAGTAAGTTTCAGTCGTGTGTTGGCAACAGGTATATTTCCTTTTAGATAACGTAAGTGACGTCATTCTGTGTGCATGTCATAACTGAATTTGTATAAAAGGCATGCATTGTTGAAAGTAGTTGTTGCTTCACTAATTTACATTACTTTGTCGTTGTCAGCGGTTGATGCACGATATTACCCTTACGTGTTTATGCCGTATTATAAGCAATTAATTTTTCAGTTGTTCGCTATATCAAGATGGTATTGCATTTAATAACAATATTCAAATCTACACTAAGTTGCATCAAATGAGTGACCATTCACTCACTCTGTCAACAATGATGAACATCGCATTTTTAGAACTCATGTTTTATCTGCAATCCGGTAGGCAGGCACACACAGACAAATTCTTTAGTTTATTACCTGTATAGATTTTTAAAAAAAACATAGTTTCGAATGGAAGGCTGTATTTTATTAGGATTTTGAATTTTCATCGGTTATTGGGGTAATATTGTGCACTTAATGAAAATTTACCAAAAATATAACATAATTAACTGGCTGTACAAAGAAACACACAGGTTTTGAAAAATTAATTAAAGAAAAAATAGAAATTTGTACAGTTTGCTGCGATGTTGCTTGAGCATTGGAAATAACAAGTGCATTGAACTACTAGCGCAAAACGACAATTATTAAATTTAGTTAATCGTATAATAAAAGTGATAGCATTAAGTATTATATTGGTTCTGCGTTCTTTTCCAGAAAACATTATAATTTATACCACCTAAGTTCATCAATAGATGGTGCTGCTTTTTTCATGGCTGGCCATTCTAATTGAATTATTTGCATGGGTGTCTGTTTGTTTTGTCCTCAGAAAACGTTGTAGTTGAAAATGCTGGCTATTTAGAGACATTGTCTTATGATTTTATTCACTGAGCTGAGCAATGTTTGGACAAAATTTGCAACTTATTTTTAAATTCGTTTCTATCAAAGAGATTACATAATTTATAGTTCCTAAGTTCATCAATAGATAGCGCTGATTTCTTTCACGCCAGACCATTCCAATTGAAATATTTGCATGGGTGCCTGTTACTTTTGTCCTCTGAAAACGTTGTAGTTGGAAAGGCTGGTAATTTAAAAACATCATTTTATAGTTTTATTCTTCATCAGAGCCATGTTTTGAGAAAATTTGCAATTTATTTTGAAACTTGTTAAGAAAACATTCTGATAGCCCGAAGAGAACGTAACAAAACAGTACAGTTCCATCTTGTTCAGTTTTCCGTTAATTAGTTTTCAAATATTTGATGATTTACGGGAAATTGCCACGATTTCCATTGTTAAGACTCTCACACTTACACATACTTTTTTTATTTATTTATTCAGAAATAGAAATGGTCCTATTAACCGAAGTTGATGACTATGAAAATACTCTTTTGAAACCAGGATTTTTTATAGCAGTTCATGATAGGAGGAAAATAGTAAATCCATACCATTCAGGAGATATTTTGTATGGTGGAAATAAATATCAATATGATATTAAGAAAGAGGTAAGTAGAGGAGAGTTTTGCTTCATGATGATAAGTCTAGAATCATTTAAGGCATTACTATTTTAGGTGGAAAATTGTCCCATTTCAAGTTGTGGGTCTCGATAGTAACAAACCTGGTTTATGACAACGAATTCTTACTTTTTTAGAAAAATGTTACTAAGTTTACAGTCAAAGAAAATTAACGTTTCTTTTTTTAAATTCTTATTTCTGGCATGATATGTGAAATTTACCACACTCAAGCTACTTTTTCATGTAGTACTTATTTCCTTAAGTAGCAGTAAAAAACAATTCCCTAGCACCTATCCGAAAAATGTACCGCATTGATACATCATTTTATCAAGCACGATATTTATTCTTAAAATACTATGCACCTATATAAGAGTATTTTTGGTACTTATTAAAATTGCATCAATCTCCATTGTGTCATTAGTACATATTACCAAAATTAAGTATCATTGGTTTTTATTAAATAGCTTACTTTTTAATAATTTCAATTAATACCTATTACTAAAATTACTTAAGAATCATTAGCGTCAATAATAGTTTGCTAATTTTTTACGCACTCTTAAGCGAATTAGTGGAATTTCTTCATTAATGCTGCCATCAGTACTAAGTTCATTATTTCACGTTAATTAGTAATTGTAACGAAAATTAAATATAATTGGCGTCAATAATAATTAACAAAGCTGTGTCGTTTAAAGTTTACTCTTAATTGTTAAGCTAAACTAATTGAAAGCTAAACTAATAATAATTTAGCTTTCGATAAACCAATGAGAAAATTTCATTTTTTAAAGGTCTCTTAAACTAAAAATATAATTAAAAAATATTGTAAATCAGATTTCGTATTTTCCTAAAATTGTATTCATTTCGCTTCTTGTTAAAAGTCTTATTTTTAGAACCTAAGGCTTACCCGCAATCGGGCAAGCACAAATTCTTTATTATATTATATGTTTTAATAAATAGATATACACCGAAGAGCCATTACGTTATGACCACCCTCCATCTATAACAATGGGCTCGCCCAGGTTTTCATGGTTTCTCGCCCAGGAATAATGTTTTCATGGGGCACATTAGGACCCATAATCCTCATAGAACAATCCCTGACGTCTGTAAGCTACTTGAACATAGTTTCAGACCAGGTTCACCCATTCATGGCAACAGTTTTTCCTGCGGAGGATGGTGTTTACCAACAGGATAATGCACCATGTCATAAGGGTCGAATCGTCCTGGATTGGTTCGAGGAGCATTCCAGTGACTATCAAGTCATGTCTTGGCCCCCAAATTCTCCTGATCTTAATCCTGAGCATTTGTGGCCCTACTTGGAGAGTCAAATTAGTGCTGCCACGCTACCCCCTCGCAATGTGAGGGAATTACAGGACCAGTTGGTGAGCGCTTGGTACCAGATACCTCAGACTACCTATCAGCACCTTGTGGAATCAGTACCACGGCGGGTACAAGCAGTTTTAAGGGCTAAAGGTGGTCCTACATGTTATTAGCAGGGTGATCATAATGTAATGGCTCTTCGGTGTATATTAAAATTCTATTTCAAAGACCAATTACGAATTTTATCAAATATTTTCGGCCATTTTAAAATGCAAATATGTTAACAAAACTAATTTATGAAATGAAGTAAATTTAAATGTAAAATTGCAAGTTACTATTGATACGTTTAATATTTGTTCACATCTTTTAACTAAAGTCTACCTTGTATTGGTATATGCTTAAATGAACCCAGTTAGTTTGACAACAATACATTAAAAAATATTTCAACCAGCAAGTAAGACCCCTCAGTTTAACCCCACACTTAATTACACTCAATTGTCACCAGATTAATGTCATTTAGATTTGCACACCCTTCTTAAGCCAAAACGAAGGGGTGTGCAAATCTAAATCCACCATTCCTCCTTAAATCCCCATATCATTATTTCACCCATCAGAGATTCAGCTTCTTCGAGGGATGAGAGATAATTCAGGTGCATACCAGACACTAATCAGCAGGATTTAACACTAATTAGCATTAATGCCGGGCAATGGTACTCCCATTCTGTTTTAGTGTGAATTATTATTAATAGCAAATAACGGTTATAAACAATCTTAGCTTATATTCCATACATTTTCCCTCAATCAATCCGTTATCTGTTTTAAGAAAGATAAATAAACTTTTCCTTACTACTAAAAAGTAACGGAATATTTTTTGTACGTGCCGCATTATATTCTGCGCATAAATTATGTTTTGCAGTCAAACTAGCTTGTATCGCTAAATGCGAAATCAATGCCTCAAATGGGACTTCTTACTTTTGAACAAGGCCTGTGTGTAACAACCAAGTCTGAATATCAAATGGCAATTATAACTTGAGAAGTACAGTTGTGATATATTAGTCATCTCAATGTTTTTTTTTTCTTTTTGAATCAGTAATTCCTGATCTCACCAGAAACAGAAATGTTCATTAGAAAGTGGGCAATTTTTCGTGCAATTAAGAAATTGAATGTTTGATGTCCAGTATTAATCAATGATTCCTTATGTTTTTAACACTAGATTGCATAAGAAAGTCATTTTGACAGCTTTTTAATTTCATTTCGAAAAACAATGGTGTATATAATAACGTAATTTCTTAGAATTCTGTGACTTTTTGTGCAGCATATAATTTTTTTCTTGTTAATATTTACTATTAACTTGTTATATAACTTTAAATAATATAAAAAATATCAAAAAGTAATTTTAAACAAATTTCTTTATTCTTTCACAATCCAGTAATTTCGACTGTTTTTGGTCAATATAGGTATATACTAAATTTCAGTCTTTCTCGTGTTAAGATATACTTATATTACCTTGAGATGATATGTAGATATTTATGATATGATTTTTTTAAGCACGTAGGATGGAATGGTGAGGCAGGTTTCCAGGCTTGAATCCCACGGTTTATTTCTCATGCTCTGGGCAGAGTAACTGCGAGTTGCCAAACTCTCTTTCTCAATCCTAGAACTTAGTAGTGGGATTTACTACCTCAAGCTAGGACCTCATATTTATTGGTCCAAAAAACTTGTAAACTTCATTAACAACAGGGCAGTTCGTTGTGAGACCTGCATTACCGTCAGCAAGGGTCACATTAAGCCCTTCATGGTTTCTGATTTTTTGATGCGTCAGTTTTGTACTATTTCGCTGTAATTCGCATTAGTCATGTTTCGAAAAGCGAGTTTTTGTTATCATCTGTTTTGTCACATTTTAATTTCACTTGATCTGTTAAGCCATTGCGAAAATGTATTTGCTTCATAAATTTTGGTTGTGAGCGTATAAATCGGCAGTTGTATCTATCATTTTTAGCATTAAATTGCTGTAATTTCTAATTAGTTTCTAATTAGTTACGCAATTATGTCAGTACACCGAGAATCAAGACCCCCAAGTTATCGAGAATTATTCCGTAGAGACTGAGAATTAATGGTGGTTGGACCACTATAACAAAAATTTACATAAGTCTTGATTTGAAATTGGCGGTACCAAGTTCCTTTATCTTTAAAAATATGCCGTTAAAAGACAGAACCATCAGCAAGAAGCTCTGTGTGTTTGACCATGGTCATTTTTAATGAGTTATTTTCAATTGTTATGTATATAAATTTATTATTGTTTTTCTTTTCTTCCGAAGATTCAAACAAGCATGTTACCTTCTCCCTATGACACAAATTGTACGGACTATCTATCTTCATGGATGCAGAAAAATGGAACAGGTCCTCTTGATTTTCAGGTACATTCGCACTGCATAATTTTGGGCCATGCATTTTACGCAACATATTTTTAAGAATTATTTTTGTCATGATTTTAAAAATGGCAACATGTTTTATAAGGTCCGATTAATTATGTACCTATTTTTTCAAGTTAAATGCAGCCTTCAAGAATTCAAATGAAAAATATTTGTTTGTTTAAGGTATCCGACTACCTTAAAAAAGAGGATTTTCACAAAAAATCACTTTTTTATTTTATTGCTTTATAATAATGCCCAATTTTTCTAATTTTAAAAACTGTTTTGTTTTTGAATGCACGTCAAGCAGAACTTTAGTTATAGCTATTTTAGTAACAGATGGCAGCTGTCCAACTTACCGGAAATTACAA
>NC_092209.1:28043582-28123471 GCF_043381705.1 Parasteatoda tepidariorum | reverse complement strand
CAGAGGTTGGCGCTGATTTCCAGCTGACGACGTCCTGTCCTAAGAAACCAAGCCTTTAGATCGATCATGTTTCATTAATTTGTAAGATATTGTTCAGGAACATTTCAATTTTCGGAACTTAATTTATGAATCAATCGTATATCTTTCATTTCCCTGAATGAACTTTATTGTTGTGCTCAACAAAATACTAAGTTTTATATAGTTGTTTATAAAACCTTGATATTATTATTGTACCGCTGAAAATGAAGAGAAAAAAAAATAATAATAATTGGAAGGATGAAAAAATATCGACTTACGACGGACAAAATAAATAAAAAATCAACTCCTTTCTTTCTTCCTTTTTTGAAAAGAATGACAAAACAAGATGTTTCTCTTCTGAGAAGGAAGAACGACCACTTTCTTCTACTCTACCTCGCTGCGCAAAGCCCTCTCTTAAAAAAAAAAAAGAAAAAAGAAACGGTCATGATCGAGTGGATCTAAGTCGAGCTGTCGTGAATGCTGCTGGAATGGAAAATCGCATCCCGACAGCATTTATGCCACCCAAAGTTGTTTGAAACAAATTTAAACAACATTCCTTTAAAGAGTGGCAATGTCCTATTATTTCAATGCAAAAACAACATAGGAGAAAATTTGGTGGCCACAGTTAAGATTTTTCATATAAGCCTAAAATTTGACGATAAATGAAGTAACAATATTTTCGTGCATCACTAGTGTTTTTTTGAGTAACTTTTAGGTCTTTAAACGTTTTCAGGTCTGTACTATAATGTTTTAATTATTATATTTATTACTACTAATTTTTATCGGTTGAATGTCATAAACCGCGGGTTGCAGTAATGACCGCCATTTTCTTAACTGTAGTTATTTTCGTTTCTTAACTGCAAGTATTCTAATGTTTGTTTACCGGAGCAACCGTTTTGAATGAAATTAATTTTATTCTTTTATTTCTCTATATCAGACACTATGTTTGATAAATTACCTACGAATCCTATCTTAGATTTGTATTTTCAGTGTTTCAGTAACTTTTTCTCCCTGTTAAAAATGAAGGTGCTGAATTGTCTCTTCCTTTTTTCTGTTTGACTTCTTTATTTATGATTAACAGTCATAATGCAATTCACAAATTGTTTATACGAGCATTGTTATTAATTATGCAAAGTATACGTGAAATAAAAAGAGTGAATTCATAATGAGAAATAAATTGTGTGTGATCGAAATATTAATAGCAGTATAGCTAAAATATTTATCAGACTTCAAGCAATACGTTTGACTGTTATGAATCAAATTTTTCTTCCAATATTAATGAATAAAATAGTTTCTGAAATTTTATTATATTATAATTGTACTGTCTAATGTAAATATTGATTTTTGACCGTCAGTTCAAAACTTTTTTCCTTATTTTTAACCTTTTACTTTATTAAGTAACTGTCTATATATGGTAGCCTTTTTTTGTATTATTTTTAAAACTATCAGGATGCGTAGCATTTTTAAAAGTGCTTAAATGTGCTGATATTTTATAAAAGCCTTTGAAGATGCTTTTTTTATTCGAGGTTTCTGAAAAGTGCTTAATTTTCTGTCTTTTAATAAGAGATTTTTTTCTCACAATAATGCTGGAGAGAATCACAAATAATGCTGGATTTTCATAATTTTTTCCGCAATATTTATCAGAAACTAGTTCTTTTACCATGATTATGGGAAAATGTTTTAGAATTTTATTGATTTTATGTTAATAAATGATTAACTTTAAACGATAGAAAAAATAATTTTTATCACTGCAGAGATTCTAATTATGACTTTTTTTGGAAAGTAATTAAAAATATTTTTTGAGTGCCTAAAAGGTGCTTATTTTCTGTTGAAAAATCTGGCTACGCATCTGTCCATTTATTTGATATTTAAAAAAGAAACTAATGCAAACTAGGGCTTTAATTACCTTGCCCAACATTCCTGGTGTTACTAAAACTGTCAATTAGGCAAATATTTTTTATCCTTACATAATTGGTAAAGCATGAAAATTTACACGGTATAAAAAAAATCGTTTTTGCAACCATAGCTCTTATAAGATGGAATATTGTTTCCATAAAATATAAAAATGTCAATTAGGCAAAAATTTTTTATCCTTACATAATTGGTAAAGCATGAAAATTTACACAATATAAAAAAAATTCGTTTTTACAACCATAGCTTTTATAAGATCATTTTCTTAGCTGTTATTTTTACATCTGCTGGAAATCCGTAATGAAATTCAATAATGTCAGAGCTGATAATTTTTTTCTAGTTCCTTTAAAATTTGTTTTTCTTTTGTTGTTTCATTTCACATTTTTGTCTTTCTAAGTGACAAATTTATGCAGTTGCAAATAAATATTGTTTTGCACATAATGAAATGAGCATGTAGGAAAGACTGTACTTTCTGATAATACTTTATTTACCTAGTATTAGTTTCCTTAGGACATTTGTTTTTTGTACTCTAGCAAGGCTGGCAGTGTGTGTAAATGTTATGAGTCTTTTGAACCTGACTACAATCATTTGATGTTATAGTTCTGACATAAAGCAGTGTTATAAATAACAATTAGAGCAATTATATTGTCCTACAAGTTCTGAGCTTTCTATTCTAATGAGAAAGTTAAACTAAAATTGTTGAATTTGAATATTGTTTTACCAAATATTACAAACATTTCATACTTATGTCTATCTTTAAATTTAGGATGTATGTTAGTGACCTTAAAAAGTTTCTGACTAGAAAGCTATTCTCAAAGCAGAGCTAGATATCTCCCCGCGGTTATCTCCGAAGTACCACAACCCTGTTGTTGTACTAGATTGTTATGAATTTTACTTCCCCACTTTAGTTAATGAATTTTTCCTTTCGAGTTAGCAGCATACTCTTTAAGTAAAGTTTTTTGTTTAGTATATCTCATGTTAGTACTTTGTTGTTGTCAGAACTATATAATTATTTGAGCATAGTTCAAGGACTGAAATTTTTTTTTGTACAAAATTTGTTAAAAACTGTTTAAATTAATATTTCTTTTTAAAAATATATTTTGGAATTATAGGATGCAATAAATTGTGTTTTCTTGTTTTATACAAGTGTAAAGTAGCTATCTTTTTGCAGTCTAACACTCATTTTTTCGTCTGCATACTTAAGGGTTAAGAAATTTTTGTTGAAAGTTTATTAAAATTCATGAAATTATAAACATAAAGTAATGTCTAAAAATTTTTTTTTCAATCTAGTATGGCTGATGACATTGATGAGCTCTTAGATGAAGTAACTTCCAAAAACTTTTACGAAAATGAAACCAAAGTTGATGTCCAGCAGCAAGTTTTGTCAGCCAAAAAGTAAATATTGGTTTTAGTACTCTTTTCTTGGTGTATTTATATATATCTATATATATTTGTGTTTAAATATAATTTCTTTGTGTTTAATGAACTATAAAATATATTGTACAAATTTCAATTCTTTTACCTTAAAGTCGAAAAACATTTTTTTTCTCTATGATGCTTGTTATTAAATTTTCATTTGTATGTTTTTTATATTTGTAAAATTACTTACTAAGAGGTACCCATACTTATAAGTAATAATATTATATTTATTTTGTCTTTATTTTTTTGTGTAACATTTCTGTTTTGTTTTCTAAGTACAAATGAGAGTGTAATATAGTTCAAATGTACATTTAATTGTCTCCAAAAAAGATATACTAATATAAGCATTAATTTGCAATTATACTTTATTGCTGCATGTTAAAAAATCTACATATTTGTTCAAATGTATGCTTTGCGATGTAAAGTATGATTTGGAGCCTTATGTTTCCAAAAAAAGTGAATGAAATAAATGGGAGATTATATCTAACCTAGAAAGATAGTAAATTTTCATTAATAACTTTTACTTCAAATGATGATTTAATATCTAGAATAATATATAATTGATTTATGTTAATATTATTTTTCATGAAAAAAAAGAAATTTTTTTTTTACATATATAATAAATATAATACCATAACAATACAGTAAAATGCTAAAATATTTCTTATAAAAGTTTTTCTAAAAATGATCTTACCTGTTATAATGATAGTTTAATTAATCATGAAATATTCGCCATAATTTTCTGATTGCAGTTACAATGATCACGTTGTCGTTCAAGATTAATAAGAATGATGATCATTCTAGTGTTAACTACTTTATGATTGTCTCTTATTAAAAAAATTAAAATTTAATTGAGAGATCATCACAAAGACCAGAATGCAAAGATTTTTTTCGATTACTTGATTTCAGCCTTAATTTATTACATTTTATTATTATCATTGTATAAAATTATACATAAATTTAGAAACATAAAGTTTTTATATATTAGGACTTATATTAAAGGTAACAATGTTACCCTTTTTTTTTCATGTTAAAGGAAAAGGAAATTTTAAGACAAAGAGAAATATCTTATGTAACATAATCTTAGTGGTAATAAAATTTATAATTTTTCTAAGTATAAAATAACTTATGTATAATCATTAATTTGAATTCACAATTTTTTTATTATTTAAAAATTTTATTTTATAATTT
Organism: Parasteatoda tepidariorum; assembly: GCF_043381705.1. Lineage (NCBI taxonomy): Eukaryota > Metazoa > Arthropoda > Arachnida > Araneae > Theridiidae > Parasteatoda > Parasteatoda tepidariorum. The sequence continues at coordinate 28,118,932 of NC_092209.1, read as the reverse complement.
TTAACTGTAATAATATGTATTCTATTCATATTTTTAAATTAATTTTGCTTTTTCATTTTTAGATCTAATGGTGGAGCAGAAGAACTAGATGCTGCAATCCATTCAATCTGTAGCATTCCTGAACCAATAGTAATTATTTTATTAAAGAAATGTTATCATTTTTGTAAAATTTTTCCAAGTCATAAACAAATGTTTTAAAATTGGCCTTTATAGTTGTGTGCGATGAAGTTTTTCTAATTCATCAGCCTTACTAATGGCAGCCAAAATCTGTACAGTAGAGCGCCAATTATCTGAATCCTTATTATCCGAACGTCCAATTATCTGAACTATGTCCGAATTTGTTTTTTTATTTAAGTTTGGAATACTTTTTAACTTATGGATAATTTTTCTAAATTTAGAAGAATAAATAGTATCCTCTACATTTGATGACCAAATTTAATTTGCAACCTTTCTTAGCAGTTTTCTTATGGCAGCCATACATACATGTATTGTTAAACAGTAAAACCTATCTACCCCTTTAGCCCTCTTCAACTGAAAATTATCTTCCAAGAATGCGAGCTTCATTTTTTCATTTTGACAGTCTAGAACGTCAAAATGATGTTGATCCAGTTCAGTTGATTTATCTAAAAAAGAGCATATTCTATAAAACAAAAATCTTTGCTGGATTTCGTTTGCAATGGAAAATAAAGAAAAATGTGGTAAAATCAGTAATTGACAAAAAATTTATAAAAAGCTGAAATATGATTTAAAAACAAAAATTGAAAATGAGAGAAAAGTATAAAAAAATTTTTATAATAAATATTTAAAAATTTGGAAAAAAAAAACTTTTAAACACGCCAGAACTAGTTTAGATAGTACTGCTAGTCCTATGTCTGGAAAAAGTGAGAATGGAAGTTAGTGCATAAATAATAATCATTAAAACTTGATTTGAAACAACTTTCCAATTATCCGAACCACGTTCGGTCCCGAGCAGTTCGGATAATCGGCGCTCTGTAATTAGACAATAATATATCAAATTTAAAAAAAGTTGAGCATCGTAATATTATTAATATATAATTATATGTCTTATTTATTACCTGATGTGAAGAACATAAAGTTGAAACCTGGTTTTATGTTGTCTGTTTCGTGTGTTATCCTGCTTCCTGCGTCATTTTCTGTTGGTCTGTGAATTTGCTTATTACAATAATGTTAAATTATTCCAGATTTTTCATCATCCTTTTTAAGAAAAATCTCACTTTATAGATTTTTCAAACAGATCAAATTGTTTTCTCTACAGAGCTGGCAAAAACTTTTTCAGAATTCTTTTTTTTCTTATAAAGACTTGTTTATTAGCTGTTTAAAGCTGTTCTGACATTTTTTTCGTCTTTTTGTTGGTGTTCTGCCTTGACTCAAAATACGAAAGATGATGGGATGGTCAAATTACTAGAAGGATGATTGAAGTATGTATAGGAGCTTAAATTGTAAAATTTGTGTGTGGAATTTTTTCCATCAAACTTCATTCTTTGGAATAATCAACTCATTCAAATAGCATTTCTCTTAACAACTAGCTAGGTAATCATTTCTTTTTCTTAATTCCGGTGGCCTGCAAGATGCTTCTAAAGGAAAAATAAATATTCTGGAAGCTTTGAATATGATTTCTACAGTTTTGACTGTGTCAACTGAAATGCTAAATCTGTAAAGCACATGAAATTTGCCGAATCCGTTAACACACGCTCAACATCAGATAAATATCTATAAAATGATGATAATACTTTAGCGCTGATTATGATGATGTAACTAACGCTGAAAATGTATTTACATAATTTCTCATCGAACGCAATCAGTCACTGAATTTTTAGATGTTAAAAATGCATCGCCTGTCGATGACTGTTACATTAAAAATAAATGTACTAGTACCACCATTGCAAAATATTTTTAAAGAAATAATACAGTTATTGTTTTAATCCAGTTAAATTCAATAATTTTCTTTTTCTTTATATAAAATATATCAATTATGCAAAATGTGAAAAACAAAAATTGTACACAGTTTTATTTTTGCTATCTTATATTTCAACCTTAAAAGTTTTTTTTTTGTGAAATTGTTTTCTGTGATTAATAAAGTTATGTTTTTAGTATTCTTGTTTTTCACTCCTTCAAAATGAATTTCACTGTACCTAAAAAGTCACTTTATGAAAAAATTCCCTACTATAGCTTTGACTATATTATATGAATTGTAATTTTAAATGAATGTGAGTCTAATAAAGTTAGATAAGAAATTTAGTCATTTAAAAGTATGTTATTTTAAAGTATACATTTGGTAGATATTTTTTCTTCAGAAATGAAGATATTTCTGGTGATAGTCATAAAATTGTAATTAATGATATAGTTTAGTATGTAAAAGTTCATTTATTATTTATATTGGTGTACTTTCTTATGCCCCTGTTATTTTATTAAAGGAAAGGATAAACAGATATTTTTTGTTCAGTATTTAAATTTGATACATTATGGTGGAGCTCTCTGAGATATTTTGCATGTGTCGTGTATGTAAAGTGCGTATGATGTATGTTGGGAATTTTTGTCAGACAAAATTTTCTGTCTTAACCTCTTTTTCAACTTGCACCCATGTTTCAAAGTCTATGACGTGCATTTTGATTGTAACACACTCCTGTTACTTTTCATTTCCTTTAATATTTGATTTAATGCCTGCTCCATATGATGGTGATGATATTTCTGTATGATAGTTGTTTACTATAATTTGCTTAAAAATGCAACTCTAATTTCCAACTTTAAAGAATTAAAAGTATTGGACTTAATTTTATCAATTGTTAAAAATTTCTTTATGAATTAAAAAAATTTTGAATGAATTTTTACATGTGTAATAGTTAATTATTACTATGAAAAATTATCGCCATTAACAGAAAATAGCTCCACAATTATGTGCAATCAACCCTTCATTCTATATCCATAACTTATTCAGCTGTTAGCAAATATGTTTAAAATACTTGCTTGAAACATATTTACAGTTAGGAAGAAAAATATTGATAGCAATGTTAAGTAGTTAAAAGGAGTATAACTTATTCCCGATTACTTGTTTTTATGCAAGATATATATCTTTATGTATACACTAAAATTATTCTTACTTTCCTTTTTGTTAAACTGAAATTTTAAATTTTTTTAATTAAATTTCACTGATAGTTAATATGAAATTAGTTTATTAGCATGCCAACAGCTGATTTTAAAATGTGAAAATTATTTTCTAAGAACATGGAATTTACTCATTTTAATCCCTAAAAAAAATCTATCTTTATTTCTTTTCATTATACCATTGTATTTCATGGAAAATCTTTATAGATTATCCATAGTTTATTTTTAAAATTTTCTAAAACTCTTAAATTAAGTTTTGTAAAATTCTGTTATCACTATTATAAGTATGAGTGTTTAATCAGTAATTTTTGTTTTCATTTACCTTTATTCTTTATGTGTTGTTTGATTTTTTCTATGCTTGTAATATGATCAATATTATTATTTGTCTATATCTATTTATCAATGTTGATTATTTCTTTTGATAGGATTCTATAGTCCCTGATGTTGCTTTAAATTTGAACAGAGGAACTAATCGCAAGTATGTATCTAATTTTTATTGTAATTAGAATGTATATTTTTTGGATCAAGAGAAATGTTTTCCTTATAGCAATATATTTAGCAATGTTCTGCAATAAGCAAATAAATAAGTGAAAATGTTCTATGGTTTATCTGTACATTTTTTTTCTTCTCCAAGCAAGTGTTCATAACTAAGCCAAAAAGTTAATTTAAAAATGAGATTTTAAATAGTGCATGTCAATGACATGTCTGCACATAACTTGCTGTTACTGTTGTACATAATTACAAGCTTAATGGGATTTAGTAGTAACTATTACGACTATTAAGTAAAGATATACAATTGAGTAGCATTTCTGAAAATTTTATTCAACAAAACAGACATAGGCATATGAGATTGTAAAACAGAACAAAAAGAGGTATTTATAAAATTAAAAATAAAAGCATGTAAAATCTCGGACATATTTTCAAAAGATTACTCAAGAAAGAGGTATAATTTGATTCGAAAAAAATTTGTTACAACCCCGCAATGAATGAACAACTTGCAGATTTGAAAAATTAAAATAAGTTTTGCAGTTTGTTTTTTGTGGTTCACACAATAATGAATTTATTTCAAGGTTAAGCTATCTATAATCATCAGCAATATTTTATGAAAAATAAAATTAATCACAAATGTGAAAAAAAAAAATAATGTAACATGCAATAAAAAAATAATGTGACATGCAAAGATACAGAAGGGAAACATCTAATCTTATGAAAAGATTATTACTGCCAAGAATCTGGCAGTCAATTTCAGAGTGTGGAAAAATTTTATATTTTGAAAAAATTGCAGATTTGAGATGAAATAGTCATGACTAAAGAGAATCATAAAGTGATTATTCAAAAGCGTGATTCAGAATTATATTTAAAAAACGAAAATTTTAAAACTGTGAATATCCCAAACTGGTGAAGATGCGATCAAGAAAACAATGTGGTCAATAAAATTTTCTGTGTAATATGTAACATTAAAAAATTTGAATTAGTAGCACAGCGTGCAATCGATAATCCATGTGTGATTTGCGTCAATATTTGCAAAGCAAAATGCAAAGTTTGCCTAAGGAAATAATATGGTACTAACATTTTGCGATTCTAAAAAGCCTGTGAAAATCCGTTATACTAACTACTAAAAAAACGGTCAGCAAAAACATGCAGATTCACTGTGTAATTGAATAGATCGAGAAATTATTACTAATTCATATGCATGATTTGAAATTAACTGTATGTCATAATGGCATATTAAAATATTGAGAATTTTAAAACTAAGTGGAAGTCTGTAACAGAAGCTGTGAAAATAGCACAGCCACGTGGGTTTATACATTGTTGTTTAAATTTGGCATTAATTATCTATTTGTTATTTTTATTGACTAAGGATATTTTGATGTTCGTTTACCTTAAGGACCTTTTATCTGTAGAAATCTATTTTCCGGATTTGCCGAAGTCCAGACGATTCCGGATATGGGACTTTCCAGTGTGTAAAATCTACTTACTTACAGTGCAATTATTTGTTATATTTTCTATCAAAAAATTAGTTTCATTGCTTATGACGTAAAAAAAAAAATTTATTGAGGATGAAATATTATTCTGTATAGCATAAATGTAGTTTGCAAGTTTTTTTTTAAAAAACTTTGTAGAAGTCAGAGGTTTTTAGTTCTAAAATTCAGTGGAATATTGTTCAATTATTGTTGTAAATATTATGCTGTTAATTTTTCTAATTTAACATAGTTAATACATATATTATTTTGTTGTAACTGTTAATTTTATCTATATCCTCTTCTACCATTTTTTGAAACTCTAATAATAGTAGTTATTAATCACATGCATTGCATGTAATGTAGAGAAAGATTTTTTTTTGTATGTGTGGAAGTATTTTATTAAAGTACTTTTGAACTACAATATTTTTCTTTTTTTGAATTATTTAATTTGTAAGCATTAAATTTCTAGCAATCTTTAACACTAATGTCTATCCTAAATATTTCAGAAAGCAAACTTTAGGTTAATATAAACAAAATGCTGCTGTTCATTTAAGGACTGATTGAATATAAATTGTTTTTGATTTAAAATAATACTTTAAAACAAATCATTGCCATGCTTAATTGAAATTCTCATTTTAAATAAAAAGCATTTGATGTACATAAAATAATTTAAGTTTTTCTTGATATTAATCTTTAATATCGATGAAATAAAACTTTCTTAAAAATCATAACCTTAAGAATATATTAAATTATATCTTAATTAAAATGTATTTTTTTAATTAAAGCAATCATATTTTAAATTAAATAATAAGGTTCATATAATGTCTACACTGATTCTTGTTTATGTTACTACTTTATGAATTATGAATAAATGTTCAGTTGTTTGAATCATATTTGACACAATTCGTGACAATAATTCGTCATATGGAGTATCCTCTTAATTATGTGATTCTTTGTTGTACTTGACTTAAATAAAGTCATTTAAATTTAGAATTAATTCTCTTTTTTTTTTCATTTGAAAATTTACCTTTAGTTTAATGTTACTAATTTCAAAAAAAATTTTTTTTTTAGGTGTACAGTTGTGTATGTTGGTGATAGTACTGCTACTGGAGGACTTTCTGGAGGAGTAACACAAAGGTAATTGAATTCTGATTATAATTATGAGTTAAATGCATCTGTAGATTTAAAGTGTTTAATATACTTTAAAATTAGTAATTTTTTTTTGTCAATGATATTCAACTTTAAGGTTTTTTGACTCCAAAAGGTTTTTTTTTTTTTTAACGGCAGGCACTGAACTTTTGTTCTTCGCCTAGGAAGATGCCGGAGTTGTTACTCATTTAACGTTACCCAGTGGGCACCTGTGAACCTAAGTCACGGAGGCGAGCAACATTACCCACGCCACGCTGCCACATACCCGTTTATAGGGTGGGCCACATTCACACATCACACAATAGAGAACACACACAGAGAGAAACATCCATGCCCTGAGCTGGATTCGAACCCGCAACCATTGGCTTCACAGTCAGGCACGCTGACCGCTCGGCCATCTGGCCGGCTTTTTTTCTTTTTCGATTTATCTATTTTAAATTGTTTTTCTTTTTCTTAACACTCTTAACATTACCTATTTTTATTTTAGTCATTATTATACCTTTACAATATTTCGCATTTGTAGTATTGTTTTCTTGCATGAGTAAAGAATATGAAAAGCTATTCTGTCCATTCTTTCATTTCACTGCACTTTTAATTATTTTGACATATTTTCGTAAATTATTTACAAATGTAATAAAATGAAGCTATTTGTCGTTATTTTAATTTAGTCCTGCTTTTTAACTTTCATTGTATGATAATAGGAGAGTTGGTTTTTCTTTTAAATATGTAATTTCGAATTCTTTAAAAAAATGTTTGGAAGCTCAAGTTTTCTGAACAGAGTGCCTTTTTTTATGATTGTAAATAAAACTTTGTTAAAAAAAACTTTGTAAACGAAGAATTTTGTTATTATAAAACATGTTTTAAAAATTCATCCAAAAAAGTTCATAGTTATTCCATTAAATATTCCCAATCAAAATATAACTTTGTTTATTACTTCTCAAAATTTAAAAAAAAAAAAAAGAAAAGAAAAGAAATTAAACAATTTTTTTATTTTAGCTGGGGCAGTTAATTGTAAATCTGATCAAAAATGTATGGTTTTTCCTCGAATTCTAAAGAATTAATAATCATCAAATAACTTATTTTGTAATTTATATGATTGTTCAAATATTTAAGGGACGCTAGTTAGTTTATTTAAAATATTATTGCCCTAAAAATTTCATAAAATTTATGCATATTATCTATCTACTTTACTATTCATTAATTGTTGCATTAATTCATTATTTGGTTTTTTGGAATTATGAGAAACAAATTAGAATCTATTTTGATTTAGTTTATGTATGTGAAATAATTTTTGCAAAAAATTTTCTTTTGCTTCTTACATATTTTGCATTGGGTGAATTGAAGAAATATGACAACAAAAAGAGAAATAAAGAAATTAGTCACAAAACAAACAAAAAAAGCAGCTACTAATAGAATTTACTTGTTCATACACATTTTGACTAATGTGCTTCCCATTAGTAAATATATTATTTATTAAAAGTGAATTTCAATTTAAAATTACTGACTGTGTGTGTAATATTTATTATTATAATAAAATATAATATTTTGTGACTGCAGCACCGACCAAAACAAAAAGCCGAAGCATTGTACAATCATTTTAAACTTAAATTGGTGGTAATAATCAAGATTAGTCTACCATCACCTTATGAAGCCTCTCCATTTTTAAGTTGTAAACATTCTTTTGAACTGAATCCTTAACATAGCATTTCTTGTTAAACCTAAAGTAACATCTGTTTTAAGAGCAAAATACTTTATTTAATTACATTAGGGTACTGATCTGAATGAAAGTAACTTCAACAATACATAGATAAATTGTAAAAAAGGAAGTATTGTTCAACTGTTTCCGTTTTTTAAAGTTATGTGTTGGGTTTATAAAGATCGTATGGTGAGATTAAACTTATATCTTGCGTTTCGTTAAATTTATTCTTGTGCAGCAGTGTTTTCTTCTCAGAAAAAAAATGGGTGAGAATTTCTCACCCTTTCTCAAAAACAGGGTGAGATCTTAAAAAGTTAAGTAAGATTTCTAAAGATTAAAAAAAAAAAAAAAAAAAAAAAAACCCACAATAAACAANAAAAAAAAAAAAAAAAAAAAAAAAAACACAATAATTAAACACTTTAATTATTATACATTTTTAACATCTTCTAATTTTTAAAGCATTGAATATTTTTGCTGCATCATCATATGGAAAAGGTTCTACATCTACTTTTTCATCAGCTATTCTCATTAGGTTGCTCAAATGCGTATTTGTTTCGTTTCGATCGTTTCTACCCACGTTTGTTTTATTTTCATTTGTCCGTTTTTGAGTATAAGATATTGCCTTTACAAGGTATTTGTCCATCTTACTTTAATGCGCAAAAACTTTGAACGTCTTACATGAAGAAACCTTACCTACGGTAAACACGTGGTTGCAGAGAAATGCGTTCTGAAAGAGGTTCTGTGGTTCGGAGGAATGGTGTTCTGTTGTTCTTAAAGGTTCTGAACAATACTGGTAAATAGGGAAGCTTGATAATGGGGCAGATGTTGAAAATAATGAAAGATCCAGGAAGAAAAGTGGAACGGATTTTTATTCTAAATGGCGCAATGAGAAATTTTATTCAAAATGCGAGAAATTCGCGAATTTTGAAATTGGTTTATAGAATGCACAAATTTCTCGCATTCTCACACTCAAGTGAAAACTCTGTGCAGGCCTGGAGAAATTTTACATCACTAGTTTTTTTGATGATAACCAAAACTAGTTTAGTCTTTGTTTTAATGACCAAAGTTAGTCGAGTCTATAATGTTTTGCTGATAACTGAAATTAGTTAAACTTATAATGCTTTGCTGGTAACTGAAAGTAGTCATATGGGTACAGGGGTCTGTTTAGAAGAAATTTGGGTCCGTTAACAGACCCTTCACAAAATATCTTTTTATTAAAACGCACCCTTCACAAATTTGTTTATCTTCACTATTGTTTTGTTAATCAAATAAACCTTTCCGGGGGGAATGACAATTCAGACAATCTAAGTTTCCCCAAGTTTGAATTCAACATGTCGTATTCTTAGAAAATATTTCTACTTTTAAAAACATCTACTGCACATTCTTATTAATATTAAATCATAATTTTTTTTTGTAAATAAATAAAGGATGAATTTATATTTATTCTTAAAATTAATTAATACAATATTATGTATTACATTTTTTTAAATAAAATATTATAAATTTAAGAATTGTTTAAATTTACTTGATGCCTAACACATGAAAAGTGATACATTACTAAGTTGTGTTATTTAAAAGAAGTCAATTTAAATTATTAAAAATGTGACTTATTTTGTTTCCATTATTCGTCCGAAATGAATATTCTGTGTTGAGCAGTATAGGATAAATACGAAATATTTGCATGTTACATCTCTAATTTAGTAGCAGCATTTGTTGAGCGGAATCTTGTATCTATTTACAATTTAAAATCTTCTTGAAAAGGTTTTTAGCAATTTTTGCAATAACAGGACCCTATTTGCACAAATTTCCAAAAGTAGGACCCTGGTTGAAAGAATGCGACTTAATGCATATTTTATATTCACAAATTATGAATAGTTTTTTCACAATTTGCCCATTTAACCGAATTACCTATGTGTATATATATACATGCAGATATGATTTCACCCACCGTGAAGTTACCAGAAATCCAGGTCCAGAAGTTTGAAAAAATCATTGATCGCATTTATGTATAAAAATTCTTGTTTATTTTATTTAAAAATATTTGAACTGGAATTCCTAGAATTAGAACTAGAAAGAGCCTTTCATTTTTAAATATTTTTTCTTATAGAATATCAAATGTGATTAGAGATAAAAGTAAACTAATACATAATTATTCATTTGAATTATGCTGCATATAATTTATTTAGAATATCATGTTTTGAAAATATCAATGATTTAAGTTTATAAAGGCATTGATTTTTTTGAAATGCGTCATTAATGATTATGGATGTTAATCAAAAAATTTTCAGGATTTTTCAGTTGGGCTCACAATTACCCTTTTGTGTGTGTATATACACACACACATATATATATACAGTGGTACCTCGAGATACGAGTGCCTTAACATACAAGTTATTTGAGATACGAGCTGTCGAGCGAGCGAAATTTTGTTTTGAGATACGAACGACATTTGAAATGCGAGGAATGGCCATGCAAGCCCTTCTCATTCTCGACAATGCTCCTGCTCACCCACGGAACCTCGAACATGACATCCTCGAAGAGTTCGAGTTCAAGTTTATAAAGGCTCTCTATCTACCACCTAACACCACTCTTATCCTGCAGCCCATGGATCAGCAGGTGATTTCTAATTTTAAAAAGCTGTACACTGAGCACCTGTTGCTGTGCTGCTTTGAGGTGACAGACAACACAAACCTCACCCTTCGAGAGTACTTGAAGGACCACTTTAACATCGTGATATGCCTCAGAATTATTGATCAGGCCTGGCTGAGTGTTAGGACGAGGACCTTTACCTCTGCATGGAAGAAGCTGTGGCCTGAGTGAGTCTGTAGTTGAAAATTGTGCTGTCGCCTGAGTCTGTAGCTTCGAAGGATTTGAACCCGAAGTGCCAGTGGAGGAGGAGATTGTGTCTCTGGGAAAATCCATGGACCTGGCGGTGTTTGAGAGAGACCTGAACGAGTTCGCCGAGGAGCACTCTCAGGAAATGACGACCGAGGAATTACAGTCGCAGCAGCATTCTGCAAGAAATTGGTTTCGAGGAAGAGCCAGAGGTGGAGGATGTTATCTCTAAAAGTGAGATAAAATAGTTCTTGGGAATGTGGGTGAGAATTTAACAGTTCAAGGAAAAGAAACACCCCGAAAAAGTTGCAACTGGTCGTACATCGGAGCTATTTAATGAGCTTGCCAAACTCATTTCTGCAGCATTCTGAAATAATCTCCTTGGACAGTTTTTTATTATTTATTTTTTTTGAATCCGGCTGAAAAAGCAAAGACCAGTGAAGAGAAAAGCAGTGACTAAAATTAAGCATACAAGTAGCATTTAAGTGACCAAAATACAAATATGTATGTACACTTTATAAAACCAGTTTATTTGCTTTACATTCTCTTTTATTATGTTTTTATACAATATTTGTCATTTATAAATACATTTTTCTTATTCAAAAGCACATAATGGAAACAATTGGGAGTAGCATTTTTTGGACTGGAACGGATTAATGACATTTCAATTAATTTCAATGGGGAAAATTGCTTTGAGATAGATACGAGCGAATTGACATACAAGCAAGGTTACAGAACGAATTAAACTCGTATCTCGAGGTAACACTGTATAAATATAAGTTCAAAATGTAGAGAAAACATGGAAAAAATTACAGAGCAATGAAAAAAGAAGAAAAAAATAATAAAAATCTGGAAAGTAAAAGATATAATCTTTTCATCAGCTCACATGATTATATTCGCCAATATATATTTATATATATATGTATATTTTAACTTTTGCATCCTTCAGCAATGTTTCCCATTAAAATATTTATTTTCATTATTCATTAGACAGATATTGTATTTAAGTTATATATAAATATATTTTTTTTTTTTAAATTAAGATAAAATGTCATTACTGCCCTTCATCCCCAGCACACATTTCCGAACTTTTTAAGCAATTTACTGTATTATAAAAGTGTTACAGAGATGAATACATACATATCCTAATATAGTATGACCGTCTACTTGAACGTTTATAATCAATATTCTTAGAATAAATTGTATATTTTCTTCTACGCATCCTTTTGTATGTGTCTCCTCCTTTTGTGTGTTTAATATCTTAAGTACAAAAAGGACAAATAAAACACTATTTGTGACACTAGTTGAATAAAATATAACTTGTGTTATAAAGAACATTTTTCTCTGCAGAACAATGAAGTATCATTTCTTCAGAGTCAATAAACGTATTTACATTTTGAGAAATTTGTCAGAGACTTTATTGAAGGTAACTACTGTCTCCCGATTTTCATCTAAAAAATAGTAAACAAATAAATAAAAAGAAATTTGATTTATTTATAATAACTTGAAAAATATGGATTATTTAATGAAAGAAATCAAATAGTTTTTTATTTATTTTGCGAAAACTGTCGTTTTGATGGTAATTACCAAAGACTATAAATTTCTGTACTATTTAAAAAAGCTTTTTATGTGTTTGTTTCATTTAGTTGTGTTATTACAAATTTAGCCTATTTTTTGTCAGATTTCAAACAATAATAAAAGAACATTATTATATTGCAGTTAGATACTAATAATGAATTTGCAACTTATTAATAATATCAAGATAAAGTTAAAATAATATATTTACTAGTGTTTAGATATGAATACATCCTGTTTTCTGCTCCAACTATAGTTTGATATAAAAGATCAAAATATTAACTATGTAAACTAAAATAAATAGCTAAAAAAAGAAGGGAATTTTTTTATTATTTTTTTTATTGGAAGTTTACTTTGCATTTTTGTGTTCCCTTTTAAAATGGAATATTTTAGAATATTTGTGCAATTATAATTTTAAAAATATTAAGATCTGAATTTTGTAAGTTTGATTTTCTATTGTCATGTTTTATTAAGAAATTGTGACTATAAATGAGAATTTTCTTTTTTTTTTAAAAATAAAAAACGATTTTTAATTATTTTAGAAATTCGCAATTATAGCTTTAATTGCTCATTGACATTTCCCATTTTTTGATGAATTCTATAAATATATTATATAGATGTATAATATGTAGAAATTATATATTAGTATTCTCACAGGTTGCAAAAAAAAAAAAAAAAAAAAAAAAAAAACACCCAGGGAGAAAAAAAAAATAAATAAAAAATTAAACATATGAAAAAAAAAGCAGTGTTGCAAAATGAGCCTGAATTAGTTAAATATTGTGAATACGTAATATAAAATGATTAGCTTAAAGTTCGCAGAAAAGAACTTTTAACGTTTCATACTTATGAGCTTTAAAAATTTTCTTATACCAACAATTATACTTTACATATTGTGATATAGTTATGTTAAAAGAAAACTTAAACTAAAAAAAAAAAAAAACTGCATTATTCTAAAATATGTCATTATTTTTTAAATATTCTTAACTTATACAATTTAGACCCTGAGAGAATATTGTTAATTCATGCTTAATTTTTCCTAATATGCAATCATAGATAAGAATTTAGAATATAAAATTTTCTTTCTACATACTTTAAATTAATCCTGATATGTACTTATTACTCTAGTTATATTTTAATAAATTTTTAGTTACATTAAACTGGGGCTCAGCAGTCAGAACCAAATTGGTTGTAAAATTGAAATAATTTTTAATGCAACACACCACCACTACCACTTTGTGAGTCAATTTTCTATTGAAATCTTAAAGGGACTCTTCATTTATTTATTATAATAAAAAATAACAGCGTGGAAAAATGCTGTTATTTTTTTGTCATCTAAAAATAATATTTTACATGTTTCTAACAGTCTGTCTAATTGAGATGAATCAGATGTAGATTAAAAAAAATAATTATAATGATAATAAAAACTTTGTTTTAAATTTGAGGGGGGTGATTTTTCATATTTAGGAGGATGGGCACCCCTGTAACTTTAGGGAAAAAATATTTGAAAACCATACAACTGTATGAGAAAGTCAGTTAGAATTGCATTATACATATGTATATAACGATGTTGCCGAGTGGAAAGATTAAAACGGGTCTTAGGCAGGGAAAGAGGGTACAAAATGTATTTATTAGCTATTAGACAGAGAGCCTTTATCAAAGTGTACACGAAGTCGTTGTGTTGTTCGATATAATCTAAGGTAAATCTTGCAAAGTAAATCCCTAAAATGTTTCATTTTAGGAATAAGGGAAAGCTTAGTAACTGTAATTGGTTTATTAAAACTGTATTGGTATTCTCCCAATCAGCAAAGGGAAAAATGTCTTTTAATTAAAGCTTTCTATGTTTCATTTATATTTATGTATGAGGGTGTATAACATGAATCAAGTGGGGCTGAAATTTTTTATCAAAAAGACAAGTGGGGCGAAATGAACCCTGCAATCATGATGTAATATATTTTTAATGCTTGTTTATATTAGTGAGGTCATGGCTAAACTGTTGATGATATGTGCCTTTCTTTGTATATTTTGGTGGTTTTTTTTCCGTGATAGGACATTATTTATTTTTTTAATTTTGAATAATATTTTTTGTTTTAGAGCATTTTGCTTGTTAATCAGTTTTTTTCTTTGTAATTTACTCTAAATACAATACCACAGCATTTTTTTTTTTTTTAATCTTCCAATTTATATATCATACATTTTCTCTAAAAAGCTTTTAGTCATGAGTAATTTTTCTAAATAAATATTTCATTAATCAGAATTGTCTAAGATTCATTTTTTAATAAGAAAAGTGAAACAAATTTATCTTTTATTTAGTCAAATTTCTGTATTTTGATTTCAACGATTTATGTTTTTCAAAAACAAGAAATGAAGTGGAAAGAAAAGAAGAAGAAAAAAAGAATTTGGAAAAGAAAAAAGACATTTCAATTAGTGAATTTTGTCTTTTAAGTATGCTCCAATAACAAATATTGGTATTGAATGAAAAGTTTCAAGATACGAGAATTCGCTTTTAGACAATTGACATTCCTTTGTTTTTAAGAATATCAAAAAACATTTAATAATGCTTATGTTATATAATTCTTATTTATCTTTAGGAGGTATTTATTGCATCTTACTTTACCCATAAATTACATATTTATTTTTTATTACATTTAAAAAACCAATTAAAGCATGTGAACATTTCCTTGAAAATATAAATAACATTATTTTTCATTTTAAGATTAATTTTGATTAATTTGAGAGGCATTTTTTTCATTTTTTAGGAATTTTTTATAGACTTGGTAAATTTAAATTAGGATTTAAATTTAGTTTTTTTCAAATATCATTGGCATATTTCTTTTAAATTCTTTAAAAGGCATATTTAAATCTGATTTAAACCTTTTTTAGATTTTATTTCTTCTGGAAACTAAGAACATTTTTTTGATTTATATAATTTTCTGTTACACTCATAATAATTAATTTTTTCTGAACTCAGCTAAAATTTATGTCCTCAAATTTTCTTTAAAAATTGAAGGTTTACAAGCATTTTGCTGTTCTTAATATAAAAATGATTCGGCTGCTGTTCCATCTTCGTAATTTTCAATCATTTTATATTGATTTTCCCCTCCAATTTTAAAACGGTTGTACTGAATCAGCCTGGTTTATGTTGATTTCATTATTTTCAATCATTCTGTCAGTTTTCTAATTCACCTGTTCAAAATTGGTTTCAAAATTAATCACACCTGTTTCAAAATTAGTCTGGTTTAATTAGCAGTAAGTAAATATTTGCGATACATTGACAGTATAGGGCTCTCATTTTATGGCACTCATTTTTGTTTGGATGCCAGGTGTGATTATATTTACTGTATTTCTTTAAAGAAAAAATTATTCAATTTATTTTATGTGATTCAAGAAACATTCGTTATAAGGTTTATTTGGATATTTTGATGAATCTGTTCTAATACTCTAGTACTTTATAGCATTTATTATTACTTTCGTTACTTCTATATTTGGATATATTATACTTAAGGGATTGCTTCAATGTATTATTATAATACAAAGAATAATTAATATATTTTACGTAAAGCATTTTTGAAAGTTTTTGGATGCCTATAATTTTACTTCTTATTTCATAGATGTGTGCATGCACCTTTTTTCTCATTTTGATATTATAGGGTGCTCTAAAAATATTCTGATTCACAATTTCTATAGCAATTCAACGAAACTTTTGTCATTAAATGGTGATTAAACTTTAAGGCTTGTAAAATCAAACAACTGAAAGTATTCATGTTGTTGGATGTACGTTTTGTTTCCTCTAGACATTTTAAAATTTTAAACAAAATATTGAATGAATTTGATTGACTTGCGATGGAGCAATTTCAGTTGGATGTATAGCCAGTCCAGTTCATTTGAGTGAAGATAATTGGGAGGTAAGCATTCAAAATGAATTTGATTATTTACAAGCCATTTAGTCACCATTTAATTTCACTGCTTGATTCTAACTTCACTGCACCTCAATATAACAATATAATTAATTTACAGCTGAAGCACACATTGATATTGCTGCCTATATATTTGCACTTATTGAACTTAATTACCTTTTTTTTTTTAATGAATAGATACATATTGCATAAAACTTTATTTTTGTTCTTGTTTTATTTAAGTTAGTTTTTTATCACTTTCTGTTTAAATAGATCTTTTAAAAAAGCAATTTAAAATTAAATTTTTACTTAAGGTTTACTACTATACAAAATGTTTTGGAAGAATCTAAGAAACAAAATTGCATTTGCGAGCCATAATGAATTCAGTTTTTATACAAATTAATTGTTCTTTAGTGTAATGTGAGCAATGTTCAGTTGTCTTAACTTAAGAGATTAAGTATTGCTAATTGTAATTATACCTAGAAATTTTTTTTGTTATTTTTTTTGATATTTTGCTTACTTTGTTTTCATTAATAAAATTCAGCCAGGTTTAAAATTTTCTCAATGGAAATATAATTATTTTGCTGTATATAAAATAATTTTACCTTTAGTTTAACATATTTTTCAATTACATTTGTTTTAATAAAAATGTATTTACTATTATAGAAAATTGTTCAAAACATAAAACAAGTTCAAAACAATTTTTTTTTTTTTTTTTTTTATATTATAGGAGACCAACTCACAGAAGATCAAAGCATGGTGCTACAACCAAAATATATACCAAAAAGTATTATACCAAACCTGTCTTCGAATTATCTGTGAAAGACTTAGAAGCAGAAAGTGCTCGTAGGAAGCAAAAGGAAACTATTGAAAAATTGTTTGAAAAAAGAATGGCTGTAGTTACCGATAAAATGATACTGGATGTCAGAAAGTTCAAGCGAATCAAAAGTGATGTGTGGAGCAACTTTGGAGATGTTCGTTTGCTTATCAGTGAGGATGAAGTTAAAAAACTTAACATTGATCATCATGTTATCCACATTGGAAAAGAGGCAGTATTGTTGTGCAAATCTTTTGTAGCTTGTGTGAAGTGCTCAGCTGTATTTAGCTATGAAAGTCACAGTTATGGTACATCGACTCTCAGATCTCATTTGAAATCTTGTGGAAAACAGCGTTACAATCGAGATAAAACCAAAAAACGCCGTCTAACAGGTGCTTTAAGTGATGTTGGAGTATTGGATCCATCTAAAATGCCAGAGAAACCAGTATTTCAGCAACAGATGGTTAAATTCAGAGACCATGCTACCAAGCTGCAAGAACAAGTTTTGCTTTTCTTTATCAACAAAATTAAACCATTTTCAGTATTAGACAACACAGAGTTCAAAGATTTACTGCAAACATTTATACAAATTGGTGCAACTGTCGGAGATGTTAACTTGACTCAATACATGTGTCCTCCAGAGGATTTAGAAGAATACCTTGTCAATGATGTGTATGTCCAAGCAGAGGAAAGCTTCAGAAACGAAATTCAACTTTTATATGGATTATCATTTTCTGCTAGTATATGGGTAGATGTCAATGAAAAAGTGTCTTATATTACATTATCTTGTCATTATGCTAATGAGGATGGCTTGTTTAAATCTGTTATGTTTCATACATCAGAATTTCCTTATGACCGGAAAGCACCGGAAGATGTTACCAAGCTTTTTCAAGAATGCATGGCTCTTATGCATTCTGACTTTAAGAGGTTACTCGTGATCGACTATTCCTTTAACATGGTTAATGCCTTCAACAACAGTGAACAGTTCATTCAGTGTATTTGTTACGCTCTGAATATAGCTGTTCAAACAGTCATAAATACACTCACTACAACTGACGAAAAAGATGAAGATGGCATGCAAGACCAGGACATGGAAGATCCATATGCATTTGCCTGCTTCGTATCACTGATACACCAGTGCAGGTTGCTTGTGTTGCATTTTAAAGAAAAGAAACTGCAAAGTAGTTTGCCAAAGAATCTGCTTATGTGCTCTAGTACATGCTGGAAGTCTGTGTTGAGTATGTTGGAATCCATAAACAGCCAATGGGAACATATTAAAGACATTTTGATTGATCGGGATGAGCTGGAAAGCTTTTGCATCGACCAAGAACTACTGAGCTTAGTTGTTGACTTTCTGGAAATATTTAGAGATGGCTACAATGAGCTTTCATCCCTAACAAATCCAACTTTAAACTTAGTCCTACCCTGGGTTACAAAGTGGAAAACTCATTGTTTGCAAAATGCAGATGAATCACCTTTTCTAGCTGCCGCCAAAAGCTTCATGAATTTTTCCATCGACAATGAAGTAGTAAAGCGAATTACCATACATCATAAACTCGCCACCATGCTGGATCCGAGATTCAAGGAGTTGCAGTTTCTGACTCCCGAAGACAGGCTGGAAACTCAGAATCATGCTGAAATCTTGGTTCGAGAGTGTTATGAAACTCTCTTGATGAATGGCATAGATGTCCATAACGTAGCTTCTAGTGGCGAAGGGTTTCCCGATTTGTGCGACACCATGTCTGCTGAAAATGAATCCATGAATATCAGCTTCAGTGAAGAGGTCGAGGAATATTTGGCTGAGCCATTTACTATGGGCAAACTGGATCTTGATAAAGAGAACAAGTTTAATCCTCTACAGTACTGGATCCGCGCCAAGACAAAGTTTCCGTACTTAAGTAGAGTTGCTTTGTGGATTTTGTCTTGTCCAGCTAGTGCCATTCAAACAGATGATAGTTTTGTTGCTAGCGAATGGATGGTAACAATGAAAGAAACAGAACTTCCTCGGAAGCATATGCACAAGTGCTTGTTTGTTAAAACATTTAGGAACTTCCTGCAGAAATAGTAAAATGTTGCAATAATTAATTTCTTTCCTGTACATACTAATTTGAATGTCACCTGATTGTAAAGTTATAATTATGTGCATTTTGTATATAAGATAAATAAATCAATTAAAAATTATTACCATGTACAATTTGTACATAAGATTTAATAAATTAGCTGAAATCTTTTAAATGCTTGTATGTTTTAAAATTCATTATTGTTAATTAATTGCAGTTCCTCTCTAAGATATTGTTTATTTTAAATAGTTTTATCTGAGCTTAATTTGGATATTTAAGATTCATAGTTATAATTTTCAAGCATAATTTCTGAAATCACTTGAGCTTAATTTTATTAATCATATCTATTATTTACTGATACATACATTTTAATTCAATGTACTTCAGAATATTTCAACTTTGATTATGTCAGAAACTTTAAAATCTGTTTCATTCATGGGTGCAAGTCTTCCGTCCCCAGGACGGATTTCCGTCTTTCGAAAATGTCCTCGGACGGAAGTAAGACTGAAACAAGACTGACTCGAAGACGGAAATCAGAAATTTTTTTTTCTGTCCTTAAAAATATATTTTAGGTCTACGTTATTGGTCTACTTTCTTATGTCCTGTTGTTATTTTATCAAAAGACAGATGAATAAATATTTTTTGTACAGTATTTAAACTTAATGTATTATGGTAAAGCTTTCTTAGATAGTTTGCATATGTCGAGGGGGTATTGTGTATGTTAGGTATTTCAGTCAAAAAATTTTCAGTCCTGGCCTTTTTTCCAACTTGCACCCATGGTTTCATTAGAGCTGATAAAATATTTATAAAAATCTTTTCTTTAATTTTATATTTTTTATTCATATAGCACAGAAAATGGTTGTTCCATCATTTTTTTTACATTGACAATTATTAATCATAATTACTAGAATATATATTACTTAAAGAGCATGTTGACAATGGATTAAATCATTTTTATCGCTTCATTTATATGATAAATGTATGACTTTAAATTGTAGATTAAAAGTTATCTGGTTAGCATAGGGTCACTTGTATAAATCTGAAGTATAATTAAACAACCTTTTAGGTAATGCATATTAAAGTTAAGTTAAATAGCACAAGAGCCAGAATTGAATTAACTGTGCCAGTTATAAATAATATTAAGTAACATAAATTTGTGTACAAACAAGCAGTGCCGTGGAATTGAGTGAAGAAAGCAGGGCTGATTGTGCTCCGGATTTCCGAAATTTTCGCTAACAGCGGTCCGGAAGTTTCCAGAGATCGAAGGTCCAGCTGTTTAAAAAAATCACTGATCACAGAAGTTTCCGGAAATCTTATTTGTTTGTGAGGGAGAGCCAGATATTCATGATTAATATTCACAGGGTATCCGCGCACCTGGAAAGTCATGAATTTCAGTATTGAACAAAATTTGTCATGAAAAGTCATGATTTTTGCTATTTTTTTAAAAAAAGAAATCATGGAAAGTCATGGATTTTGGTTTTCCAGTGTTGCAAGTGCTGCGCCAATTGTGGAAACCAGGGCCTATATGCTCCAAATTGAAGTAGTAGGCTTAAATTGCCCCAATCTGTGCCAAAAGGGATATTTTCCCCTGGGTATCGCCAAGTCACAATTTTGCGGCAACCAAGCTACTGCCATGTGATGGGTTGCTCTGGATGTTGCAGTGGGAATGATTCTTGCACTCTCATGTGCAACTCTGCTGATTTCGATTTATGTTTTAGCAAAATGTTGAAACCCAAGTTAAACTCTAGATAGTATTAATAATCCTTTGCCAGAATCACGGCGACATTGTCGCCGAACGTTAGTGTTTTTGCAGAAAGATTTTTCCTTTCCTAAATCCTGTTTGGTGAGCCCCAGGCAGGCGAGGATGTGGTGAGGCGAAGCCTGGTCTGAAGAACAGTTGGTACAAATTTCAAAGTTCTTGGATCCTTCTGAAAATTTCATTGATTTAAGGTGACCACTTCGTAAGCGGGCAAGAATTGCTTGTTCCTGTCTATTAAAACCTTGGGCCAGGGTCGAGAATGCTGATACCATGGGTGCTTTGGGGAGACATTCCAAGTGGTCCTGTTTTTGTGTTTTATTTTTGAGAAGATTTCCAAAGAGGTGAGGGGTGCAGACGGCACAGAAGCCTCGCAAGCACCAGCTTTAGCCAAAGTATCCGCAATCTCGTTTCCTTCAAGATCGACATGGGAAGGAATCTGATGCGAAATGGAAAGCCGTTTTAACTTGACACTCCAGCGCTATCTCTCACGCTTTGCCAATTGGTCAAGTGCTGTATTGCACTTCTGCTATCAGACATATCTCGTTTCCACGGGGAAGAAAGTCAATGGCTATTAGCTCACTGCGAAATACTGATCAGTAGTCGGGATTTCTCTTCTGAATTTTTAAGTCATGGTCTTGCAATTTGAGTACCTTTATTTGTCACTAATTCAGATTTGTAGCAAAATAAGCAATCTATGCGTTGCATTTTCGCTTCCTTTTTTTTAATTTGGTTGAAATAAAATCGTTCCAATATATTGCGCACACGAAAATTTTTATTCACACATTTGTGTCTTCACGGTAAATCGCTCGCAAAACACTACATATTGTAAATATATGTAGTGTTTTGATCTCTTTTTTTTCCAGCAATTATTGCTGCGAATTTTTACTTAATTTTTTTATAAATCTAATTTTTTTCAATTAATACTCTCGTGATTTTTTTAAAAATATTAATGTAATTAATTACGACAAGTTAGGGTAAAATGGCGGGTTCAAGAAATCTGGCACGCTCGGTCTGCGTCGACATCCTCGTTAATCCGTGTGTTTCTATTGTTCTTTCGTTCAAACATTGTTCATTTTTGCGGGTCCCGTTGTGGACTGATTGTTAAGACACGGTTCCCAGCAGGTCACCGAAGTCAAGCATCACTGGCTACGGTCAGCGTGCGGGTGGGTGACCACTTGGATCAGTCTGCGTAGGGACCGAGGGTGTGCGGTATTGGTCCTCGTTAAACTGTGCTAACGTAAAGTGCTCGACTTCGCGCGCAGGTCGTCGGGCTACTGAAGCGGGGGTGTCATCCCCTCCGCAGAGGATCAAAATTGTGATGGCATGTCTTCGGATCATCCTCCGGGATGTTTCCCAGACCGTCACCAATAGCCCATTGTGCAACTCTAGTGCGACGTAAAATTAACAACAACAATATTGTTCTTTCGGCAATTATTGCTAAAAATTTTCCCTTTAAAAAAAATTCCCGAAGCTTTTTATTGCAATTGAAAGAAAACTCGTATGACTTATATCACAATCGCAAAACTCAAATTATTTATTTACTTTTAATGTGATAATTTCATCGTTTTTTTTTCTTCAAGTTTTTGGAAATTGTGATGGCATGTCTTCGGATCATCCTCCGGGATGTTTCCCAGACCGTCGCCAATAGCCCATTGTGCAGCTCTAGTGCGACGTAAATTAACAACAACAACAATCAAGTTTTTGGCATAGTTTTTTCTGTTCTTTAATGCTGGTGCTACCGATTTCCACGGGGGTTTTAAATTTCCGGTTATTTATCAATTCAAATAATTTCTACACGTAAAATTTGAATCACGCATTCACTTTTTTTGATGCGTTGAATTAATGCCGATATTATTATAACTCCACGTAGTTTCGATTGTGTTTTCGGCAATAATAGATATTGATTATTTCGTGTTTTTTTAATTATCCCGATATATATCTAACAATATGGAAAATACGAACAACACATTTAAATATTTAATTTTTATCGTCATGATTCTATCGATCTTTTTTTTTTTTATCTTGCAATTATTGCTAATGATTTCCAGATAATTTTTAAAATGCGATATTATTTATTACAACAACCGAATCTCGAAACAAAACGCACATTTTGTAATCAAAAATATTATTTATTCAATTAATAATGTACAATTTTATTTTATCCAAATATATATATATACAGGGCTGATTGTGCTCCGGATTTCCGGATTTTTCGCTAACAGTGATCCGGAAGTTTCCGGAGATCGAAGGTCCAAACGTTTCAAAAAATCATTGATCACAGAAGTTTCGGGAAATCAAATTTTCAAAGGTGGAACTTAAAAACACAGTTTATTTTATTTGCATGTAAGGGAGAGCCAGAGAGATACTTTATAAGCTTATATTCTTGATTAATATTCATGTTTTATCAGTAAATAGTTGTTATAATCATAACCTTAAGAAAGACAGACATATTAATAATTTTAATTACTTCTCCAGGTCATCATAGGTATGTGTAAATGGTATAGGTATGTGTAAAATTTTAAATATATTTTAAGTAAACTAAGAAATATTGAGAAAAAGGGAAAAAAAAACTTGTTAAAATTTTTTTCTAATTTTTCAATTTAAACCGTCTTTTTTACTCAAGAAATTTTCCGGAATTTTGACTTGGACTCACAATCACCCCTGTATATATAGGTAAACAACCTTTTTATTACTTTAAATTAATAACTTGTAAATCTGTTATGAGCATTTTGCAGAAAGCCAGAAAAAAAGATTCTACCACAGGGTTGATAATAATTGTAAATAATTTTATTGTAAATTAATAGTAATTCTAAAATGCAATAGATGAGAGAACTTTAAATAAAATATAAATTTTTTTCACATTAAGAAAAATTTCCTTGCCAAAATATCATTTTTAAAAATAAAAAAAATTATCTATTTAATTAAAATATTTTTAAAATAATACTTTTTATATAAGAATTTATTTATTTATTTTATTTATAAAAGGCAAAATTTGGCAAAAGCAATTTTTCTCTAAATTTTCTTAGTTTAATTTTATATAAATATATTGTTCATACAAATTATATTACTTATGCATCATAATTATATTGTAAATGCCTCAATGAAAGTAAAATATCTGTCCTACATAGAGAATTTTTGATCTTTTTAGCAATTTTATTTTTAATTATTGTTTTTGAAATTTATATTGGCTATGTAGAAAAGTAGATGTTTTTCATGGTTTATGTGAATATTCATGAAAATTTATTAAGTTACTTTAAAGTGAATTTTTTATTTTTCTTTCAACGCTCTTATTTTTTCCTTTAAAAAAAAAAAAAAAACTATTTTCTGAAAATTCTGGCTGCGGGCCATGCATTTCGGGGCATTGGTTCCTATGCAGTTTTAATCCTGATGATGTGTCCTAACTCCCCTAGAAGTTTATCATAACATTTATGTGGCCTTCCGTTATATATAACATTTTTAAACTGAAAAATATAATTTTTGTTTTTAAAAAAGAAAATCTAGGTTTAGGAGCAAAACTAATATCAGGTTTGAAATCTCTACACCCGAATCAGGCTAGATCAAGTACTTGTTCAAATGCAACAAAAAAACTTTTTTTCCAGAGTGAGACTATGCTTACTGAATTGTTATGGAGAGATTACGCTATTGAAAATTAATTTATTTTTCTCTCGCACAAACCCAAGCCTGATTCTCGAATCATAATTTAATGTCTTAAGCAAGCACTCCAAATATCTAATTTCTATTAAATCATCTCATCTTCCTGGTACAATAAAAGCGCATTTTTCGAATCCAGTAGGGGGATCAGCTTTCTGTCTCTAATGATACGAAGTGGAATATCATTTACTTTAAAAATACATTCTTAGTTCTTAGTTCTATGAAACAAGTTTCTTAAATCGAGTTTTCTAATGGTCACAAGATCACTTTGAATTCTATACTCTGTTTACGTCATGTCTTTTCAATTATAGTGAGGAGTTCTAAATGGTAACAGTTGCTATGGAAACTGCTAGTTTTATTTTAAGGGATAAGATAAAACTGTTAAAATAAAACTTTTTTAGTATTTATAGATGTAATTGATACAATTTTTTTTCAACTTTAACCACGAGTTAAGTATTTGAAAATTGAACTAGTAGATGTAGTAGTATTGTATTTGAGACCTTAAATATGCTAATTAATTATTGCAAACTATATTTCTGGTTAAATGACAAGACAAAATTTTTTTTTATTTTCTCTGGATAAATATTTTTTTCCTGACGAATTTCTAAACAATCAAAATATGGGAGTAGCTGTGGTCTGGAAAATATAGTTCTAATAATTAAATCGCTCACAAAGTTGATTAAATTTTTCAATAGAACTTTTTTAACAAAACAAAAGAAGAAAAAAATCATGCCATTAATGTTTAAACACGTTACGCAATTTTAAAAAAATATATATTTGATTTAAAAATTATGGAAAAACGCTTGAATTGTTAGTATATAAAATGTAAGAACTTAAAAAACCAAATATGTATTATGAATTTAGCCGAAATCTGTCAATTGACTGAAATTGAAAAAAAAGTTAAATTTGAAGTTTTGGTCTGGAAATTTGACTGAACAAACTTTGAATTTTGTTATTTAAAAAATTTTATAGTTAAAATTTATTAAGAAAAAATTATTTTTTACAGTACAAATTAATAATTAATAAATAAAACAAGAAACAAAAAAGAATATTTTTCTCGGGCTATCTTACGATAAATATGCTTTATAATTTGGTACATACGTTGTTTATTTTTTCATTTAATTACGTTCAATGCTACGGTGAAAAGCGAAAAAATTAACATTAAGAAATGAAATTTTCGAATGCTGCCCTGTCTAAATTTGAAGTAAAAAAAAAAAAAAATAGGATTTATGTTTTTTTTTTATGGATTCTTTTTAATTGAATTAATAAGTGACGCAATTTTCAACTTTTGCTATTTGCGTATATTGTTTAGTTATTACCCATTATATGATTACCTATTTTTGTGGCAAATGTTTTATGGTGATCTATTTCCGTTTAAAAAAAAAAGCAATTCGAATAAAAACTTCATTTGAATAATAAAAATAATTCAAGTATATATTTTTATTGAAATTAAACTATACAATTTCAAAACAAGGCATTAAAACATAACCTAAAAATGATGAAGTTTTTCTTCTTTTTTTTCTTCGATTTTTTTTCTTTCCATTTTTATAATCTTTCGAAAGTATCTAAAACCGAAACATTAAACTTATTAAGAAATTTGAGAGTACGCATTCTGTATGACCTGCAGGTCTTATTATTCCCCCATTATTTAGTCAAACGATTATTTAGAAGCATTTTATTCCATTATGAATTCAAATTCATATCCGTTTTCTATTTTCCAAGGGCTATCAATTCTGTTTTATGCTATCTTTTCTTAATAAATTCAAGCGATATATTATTGCCATACGCAAATCCTGTCATCTTAATAGAGGTGAACAGGTGCGCTTGGTTTGGCAATTATTTGGAATGAGGTAATCAAACCTCTCAACTTCTCTCTTTTTAGAAGGTTATCGTTTTTCTGTTTTTCATTGCCAAAGTTCAGGGACGAATATTTGATATTTATTTAATTGCTTCAAATATATTTCAGTTGCGACTAACATCGATAGATGTTACATACATATCGTTTTTTTTCAAAATTTCATTCGTGTGGTTAACATAAAAAAATTATATCCGTATATATTTCTAAGTAGATAATAAATATTAATAAGATTTTTCCTTTACATGATTCATAATGGAATTTAGCTAATTTATGTTCTGTTTCTAAAGCTGTTTCATCTACATGAATATTATTCTTGTGGAATCAAAATTACCGGTATTTCTCTAAGTTGGCAGCACCTAAGTTATTCGTAATACATCTATTCTTCCTTTATACAAATAGATAAATATAGTACTACAAACACAACGTGTGTTCTAACTAAGAAGCTGATATACGTTTTCCAATGGTTTATTAAAACATATAATATGGCACAAAAATGTTATTTACAGAAGAATTAATATATTATAAAGAACGTAAACACATATTTCCAGAGAGTAACAAATCTTAACGTAATTCTTTAACGCAACGTAAATTTAGAACACAACAATTTTCTTGTTGCCAGATTACCAAACATTATATATCTCGTTGTCATGGAAATACAAAATAAATATCGTTTGATTCACAACAACGTGTTTTTAATTCGAAACTAAAAAAATCCGTTTTTCTTAAATTTCTTCTTAGAAGTACATTTGCTGTTAACATTATTTTTGCCAAAGAATGTTTTCGAAGTCTTATAGCTATGGAGGATAATTATTTTAGATTTGTGAAGATGGGAGTTAGGAAATTAATTAAACATATCGATCATAAAAGTTAAGGATCGAAGAGATTTGTCATAATCTTCCTTAGTTATTTTGTTATGGGATTCAAAGTTAATAACAGGACAATAACTTTTCTAAGTAGTTTGATTTGATACTTAATTAAAGAACATTATAATATATATAATTTATTTAATTTTTTGAAAAACTGGAAAACTTCACCCGCTGTCCATTTCACTTACTCATCCCTGTAGTTAGTTGCTTTTAATTCTTTTGTGTTTTTTTTTTCCCTTTAATTTTTTTCACAAAAACAGATAACTTTTTGTTATTAAAAATACAATTCTTGTAGTTATATGTAAGAACATATAATCTTTCACACTCTTATTTTGTTTTATTTTATTTATTTTTATATACTTGTTAATTCAATTTATTTTTTGTTACGCGAGCTTATAAAATGGAGATCTCGTTGAAGATAAATTTTCCTATCATAATGGATAAATAGCCAATTATTAAAGTGGAAAAAACGTTTGCGTTAAAAATACTTAAAATGCAATAACTTACTTAAACTAACTTTTTTCATAAATTGAAATTTCGGAAAAGAAAAAACTCACCTGAAACTAAGCTCAAAAATAAAAATGGTCAAAAGTTCTTTTTTCATTATAAGTTTAACAGGTAATAGTTTTTGAACTAATAATGTTAAAAAATTTTTCCATTTCGTCCTATTCCTTGTACATTTTTTTACACACATTTCTAAGACATACAGTTTTGGCGATACACAATAATATCTATCGTTAAATTAAAAAATCAGAGTGACGGTCGCGTCAAATTGAGCCAATGCTGAAATTGAGTCAAAACTGCTCGGGAGATAAAATTGCTTCCATTCCTAATAAGGCAATTCTGGTTCAAATCCCGGCAATAATTTGTCGATTCGAATATTGCTCGCACCGAGACAATCATAAACCCCTACCATCAATACCGAATTAAGGCAACTAATTTTCAACTCAATAATCTTCCAATTTGAACCTAACCAAAAAGACAAAGTAATTCCTTGTTGAAGAATTGAGATCGTGGCAATCTTAACTAAGAAGAGAACTATTTAAATAAAACGAGGACGGTTTCCGTTCCATGGAGAGGAAAACTACGAAAATTCAAACTCACAACACGGTGAGCTTGATGACATGGACATTCTAATCCATGTTATGCTGGGCTTTTTGCGTCAGTTAGTGCGACATCTCTCCATACACTTCACACGGTTCCTTAGAGATAGTCTGCTCAAACTATTTAAACCTTTTTATTTTATAATTTTCGTCGTTGAACAGCCGGCCCAATATTTTGGTTTACGGAAACTAATGTTCAACTCCGTAGCTTTTTAATTTTGAACCCAATAGAAGACAAGGGAACTCCTGGATCAAGTACTGGGAGAAATTTTCCTTCGTGGAGGACTTTTTGATGGAACTAAACCGCATTTGCGTTACATGTAGTGAAAGACCACGAGAACCACCCACGGTTAGTCTGACTTCAAAAGGAACTGTAACTCATGATCCGTCTACCACTGAGGATATTTCACGTCAGCACAGTGGTCGGTGCAAGCCGAATGTGGATTCGTNATATATATATTCTACGAAATTTGAAAGCATTCACTTAAAATACATATATATATCTTAAGGAATTCTGTGTACGTATGCTCACTTTTTACGTCCAAACATTTCCCCCATGATTCAATCAAGATCTATTATTGAATGATAAATTTGCTTAGTAAAATTTTTTTAATATGACAAGGAGCCTCCCCCCCCCTGTTCGCTACGCTCACCAAACCACGGGGTAGCTTCTCATTCACCATTAAAGATCAAGGAGAAAGAAAGGTTATGTCCATTTTTCGCAAAAATTACGATTAATTTGCTCTCTGATACATTCTGAGGATGACTAAATTTTGGCGATTAAGTAATATGGAAAATTGGTACCCCGCGAGCATGAAGACGGGTTGTTCTGTGGAAAAACAATTTCTGGAGACTCGCAAATTCCTTTTTTTCTCAGAATTAGCACTAATGGACAAACATAAACTGTTTTATATCCCCTCGATAAAAAAAAAGATGATTTATAAATTTATTATACTTTTTTTCATTCACATATTATTAATATGTTACGAAATGAAACGATAGCTAGTAACTTAGGAATACAGAGTGTTATTGACAAAAAGTATTTATGAATAAAAAGTAATTTTACTTGTTGAAAATATAATATAACAATAACCTTATATTCTATGATAGTTCGCATTGAAAACAGTTTTCAGCTCTCTTCAGCCTTGCTAGCGAGATAAATTTTTCTGAAACTATGGACAAATAATTAATATTTTTATTTATATAAGTGCGAAAAACTTCAATTCGCAATAATTTTCGTTCGAACAAATAGAAATTTTGAAAAAAAAAAAAAAACCTCTTGTTAAAGTTCTACTTTTCGCTAAGGAGAGGCCACAAATGGCTTCAAAGGGCATAAAAATATTAAGCGTGGTTAAATGCCTAGTGAAATTTAAAAAAAGAATGTGAGAATGTTTGGGCATTGAAATAATAAAATAAAGATTATTTATTGTTGAAATGAGTTCAAGGAACAAAATAGTCGTCGTATGCTAAAAACGTGAAAATGAAAAAAAAAAAAAAAATGCAAATACTATTTGTAGGCATCCTGTAGTAAAATGTCAATAGGGGTATGACCACCATAGAGGGCGATATAAATATCCAGACGTCAGTGTATGCTTTGTACAACAGTATTCAGCAGCTTTTGGAGCAATTCGTCCCATTCCTTTGTCAGAGTGCACTGATGAGGGTATCCGCATTTATTGCAGGGCATTCTCGACCAGCTCTCCTTAAAGCATCCCACACATTTTCAATGGGATTCAGATCTGGAGAAGGTGTTAGCCATGCGAGGCGTTGAATATCCTCGCTCTGTACACACTCTTAGATAACGACTGTTCGATTACATGTTGCGTTGTCATCCGTAAAAACAACATTATCTCTGACAGCACCCAAGAACAAGCGAACATGAAGCAACAAAATACCAGTCGTAGTCACAGTTGGGAGCACGTATAAGGGTGTACGGCCATGACGCCATACCATACCATGTCACTACATGTAGGATATAGGCTTTTTCCTGTATGTTTGCTCGACTATACGCAGTACCAATCTCACGCCAGATCATTTGACTTAGGCAATCCGACGAAAGACTGAATCTACTCTCCTCTGAGAACAGTACGGAAAGCCTTAATCGTCTTCGTTCCAACTTCGATGATGGAGATACCATTACAAACGGGCCCTACGGTAACGACTGGACAATGATATGCACACAACTGGTCAGCAGACTTAGATAAAATGAAAAACTTTCTGCAAACACAAAATCTCAATGAAAAAACTTTCTGCACGCATTGTTGTAACTAGTTTCAACTCTTTCGTCACCACCTCATTTTGGCAAAGATTGTTTAAAAATCACGGATTCTTTTTTAAAAAAATTAATTTTTTTGTGTGAATTTCTATCACATTGTTTAATTTTCAAAACTCGCTAAAAATTTGCCTTTATTGAAGTTGAGCTTTAGCACTTTTATAGTCAATTCTATATTCTTTCATTTTGTTTCATTCGTATTTGAAGTAAACGTGTAGATGTAAAAAAAAGAAAGAGTGTTTTTAATAATTTTCAACAAAGCTAGTTAATTTCGATCCGCATAGAGGCTGTAAAAAATGTTTTAATTATACATTTATTATGAATTTTTTGTATTATAACGAAATTATAAAAAAGTAAAATATGAAATTTTAAGCATGCATTTTTGATTATAATACATCATAGACAATTCAAATGAAAGGTTTGAAAGCAAATTGTGATAAGAAAGCCATGAATGCACAATTTGTTCCAAATGGGACACTTTTGAATCAAATTGTTCTGTATTGTTTTCTCATAGATGTTCTTTCAATTTCTGGAATTTCCACGGAAAAACAACTTCATTACGCTGAAACATAAAATCACCTAAATCAGAGTATTTACATCTTTTTAAGATTAACGACATGATTAGAATAATTAGAATTTTTCGCGTATAAAAAATTTGTTAATTTTTAAGAATTTATTCAATAAGAGGGTCAAACTATTGCGACATATTTGACCAAATCTCGCAGCATATTAGTGTGTCGTGTCGCGCATTTTGGGAAAAAACAGGCTTTTTTAGTGATTTCCGCGAAAAATTAAAAACACTCTCTGACAAATTTGAGTAGCTCGTCACATAATTGACCCCAGTCCATTTCCTGAATAGTCTGGCTGAGAGGGCGTTGGGCCTATTTCCGAGAGGTCGTGAGTTCGATTCCCGCCGGGTGAAGACTCCAAAAAGGTGACTGGTGCAAGCTAAATCTTCCTGAGTCACAAAATCCTTCAAGTTTCCATATAATACCGCTGGGTATTCATTGGCTTCTCCTTGGTTTAATTAAATATATTCTCAATCCTTGTATACTTTCAAAATATATTTTAAAATTGGAAACATTTCGATTAAAATTTAGATGGGAATATATTATTTACTCAACTATAGGGCAAGATTAAAAATAAGGAAATCAGTTTGACCGTTAGATTAAACTTGAATGTGTTTTGAATAGACTCCTCTCTATTTTGATTTTTCCATTTATCAGACATATGTTTGCTTTGTCTTCCTTGTTCATGATTCTTTCACGATTTTTTTTAAAATTTTTTCTGTCTTAAATTTTAATTTTTGACCCATATAATTTTTAAAATCATTTTTGACAAGAATTCGAGAAACAGACGCTAAAAGCGTTGACCATGGCATTATACATTTCTGCCCTAATTTAGACGGATAGTTTTTAAAAATCCATAGCAAGAAAATAGTTCAAAATAAAAGACAAATAAATAAAAAAATATAAAACAACTTTTACTGTAAGTTTATATGACAATACAAAATTTTTTTCCTCAAGAATTCTTGTATTTGGTTAACTTTTTCCGATAGATGGCGCTGACAGTAATAAACCTGTAAATCAAAGAAAAATCCCTTTACATTTTCGAAATCTTTCAAGGAATGAAAATTATATAACGATATTTTAAAAATATCGTAATAATACTCTACCATTCATAATAATCAACACAATTACAGTATCATCCACTATCACATATAATTATCAAAAACGTACAATTGCATATCATTTATACATGCTTCATTGTTTACAAGTGTTTATTTTCAATCAGAAGCTTTCGGAAAAAATTTTTTTTACTCCATCTCATAATTTTGCTTTAAAAATACAAATTTTTTTTTTATTTATTGAAACTTTTCTCTGCTTCTGTTAAAAAGAAAAATAATAACATTTGTCCGATATAGAAGATCCAGCTTATACACCGAAGAGCCATTACATTATGATCACCCTCCATCTATAACAATGGGCTCGCCCAGGTTTTCATGGTTTCTCGCCCAGGAACAATGTTTTCATGGGGCACATTAGGACCCATAATCCTCATAGAACAATCCCTGACGTCTGTAAGCTACTTGAACATAGTTGCAGACCAGGTTCACCCATTCATGGCAACAGTTTTTCCTGCGGGGGATGGTGTTTACCAATAGGAAAATGCACCATGTCATACGGGTCGAATCGTCACGGATTGGTTCGAGGAACATTCCATTGACTTTCAAGTTATGTCTCGGCCCCCAAATTCCTCTGACCTTAATCCAATAGAGCATTTGCGGTCCTACCTGGAAAACCAAATTCGTGCTGCCACGCTACCCCCTCGCAATATGAGGGAATTGCAGGACCAGTTGGTGAGCGCTTGGTACCAGTTACCTCAGACTACCTATCAGCACCTTGTGGAATCAATACCTCGGCGGGTGCTAGCAGTTTTGAGGGCTAAAGGTGGTCCTACATGTTATTAGCAGGGTGGTCATAATGTAATGGCTCTTCGGTATACATATGTACGTAAAAGTGATACTGTAGTAAGTAAATTAATTTAATGTTTTTCAACGACTCAATTTTTAATATTTTTTCAGTGCCTGCAATAATTTGCGATGCACCAGCTGTGATTTCAAAGTATCCATTTTTCGTGACTTTGCTTGGGACCCTTCAACAAATTATTTGTTTTTGAGAAATAATATGCCAAGTTTTGACAAGGTTCGAGCCAAACTTAAAGTAAAGAAAGGTATGGTATTTTTTAAAATAATTTACTTTTGTCCTATTTTTTCACGTTTTTATTTCAAAATCTGACGAAATTCCCCGACTTAGACATTTTGTTTCTAAAATATTTGTTTATATCATGAAGCAGATCGCTTTTAAATTCCTAGCAGTAATTTGAATAAGTAAAAAAATAATAAAAATTCCAAAAATAATAAATGATTTGAAATATCAATTAAAAAAGCCAGATGGAAGTCAAGCTTATTCTCACTTAGTTCCAAATTAATTTCATTATTTCGTCAACAGATGGCTCTACTTGATAAGCAATTTTTCAAACGAGTATCTTTTCCGTTTTTTGTAATTTTTATGAAATTTTCAGAAGTTTAATTTATTTATTTTGTATTTAATCATTTTTAAAAAAAGTTGCTATTGAAATTGTAGTTATGCAATTAATTGAAATATTAGAAAGGAATAGAAGAAGAAAAAATGATGCAAAATTTTCGAACTAGAAAAAAAATTGTTCTTTTCCTACAGATGAAAAGATTCTGAACAGTGTACTGGATAACGATAAAAGCCAGGAAGATGCCAGTGATTCCGAAAATGAAAACATGCTACAGTCAATACCGCAATGAAAAGAATTAAAGAGATTTCGAAATCGATGAAAATAATCCAGATCTTAAATTTAGCTCCATCTTTATGTAAGAAATTTATGAAAATGCAACATCGCAGAAAGCAAAACAATGTAAAATGGCTGAAATTTTTCAAATGTGTTTTTGAAATAAAATTTCGAATTCTGAAATTTTGAAAAAAGAAATTTTCTTAAAAGTTACTGGTTTATAAACTGATGAGCCAAAATGATCTACAGCAGTGGTTCCCAACCTTTTGTGGACCATCGCCCCTCTTGGGGATGGCTGACACATATCACCCCTTTCTCTTTTTTCTCAAAAAACCATTCATTGTTGCTTGTGAGCAACCAAACAATGAAAATATGCTAAGTTATTTGATTTTAATTTAAATAGTAATGCAAATAAGGAGGCA
The DNA here is from genome assembly GCF_043381705.1 of Parasteatoda tepidariorum. Taxonomy (NCBI): domain Eukaryota; kingdom Metazoa; phylum Arthropoda; class Arachnida; order Araneae; family Theridiidae; genus Parasteatoda; species Parasteatoda tepidariorum. The sequence goes on along the minus strand of NC_092209.1, from coordinate 28,084,568 downwards.
CATTTATCCTGTCATTTTTATTAATTAAAAAAAAATTGCGCATCTTTTTTTTTCAAAAAGAAATGATATTTGAAACAGAATAATCAGAACAGAAGTACATTTCTTTAAATTCATATTTTAATGTAATCAAGAAAAAGTTAAAACGTTAACAACTAAAATTTGAGAAAAAAATGAAGAGTGAGAAAGTACATTTTTATCACTTCGACGACTGCCCTGTGCTTGATGTACTTCAAGTTAAAGCTTGGATATCAGGTTTTATGCTCGTCAGATTTAAACGCGGGTCTCCTTTGAAGCAAATGTCTAACCTATCTTTTTGCTTTTTGAGCAGCTGGAAGACAGAACTAAATCCTCTCTCCACTAAATATGTTGACGGGAACGAGATGAGAAGCAGCTCAGTTTGTTTCCACTATTGTGGATAAGTGTCCATAAGCTTTACCCAAGCTAACTCGTAACCGTATTTTTTAAAGGCGACTTTAGCCTCACAGTCATACTTCAAATCTAAAAACTCAGTCTGTAAAGAGAAAGTGAGCTTATCCACCATTTAAAAAGAGAACGGATCGAAAATCCAGTCCAGAATTTGGAAATTGCATTAGCTCTTTACTACCAATGTTTGACTTGTAGATATCAAACTTGGCGATGAATGATGATATGATTCCCTTAGCCTTGATAATGTTCATTTTATTTCTTGAAGTTTTACGTTGATTTTGTACACATTTTTTCAAAAATATACGTGAGGTACGCAGTTTTCAACTTGCGTTGCTTCAAACTCTCACTTAAAACAGGATCAGTGGTGTCGAGAAACTCAGTAACCGAGTCAAACAATTCGAATAAACGGCGCAGACAGTTTCCTTTTGAAAGCCATCTCTTAGCTGTATGTAGGAGCAAGTCTTCGAAATCTTCATCACTTTCATGACAAAGTTCTCAGAACATAAGGTCATTGAGAGAATTAGCTTCGATTTTATTGATGACAGAAATATCGAATTTTAAATTGTCATGCAGGGCACCACTCAACTTTTTTGCAGCCAAATGTTGACGATGAATGGTGATGACCTCCGGTACTTCTTTTTTAAGGTGTGCCAGAAACCCAATATGACAACCAGACATGGTTGGAGCACCATCTGTTGCACAAGCACTTACATTTGTGAGGGGGATTTCTTTTTCCTCAAAATAATCTTTGACCAATTTAAAAATCGACGATCCTTTTGTATCTGTGTTCAAAGTTCTTGTAAACAACATTTCCTCGTTAATCTCCTTACTCTCATTTATGAATCTCACGTAAGCTAAAACAGCTTTGTTATCTATCACAGTTGATTCATCAATCTGNAGTAATAAACATCAAGGTGTTACACTTCCACGTGTCATCAGTAATAAACATCAAGGTGTTACACTTCCACGTGTCATCAGTAATAAACATCAAGGTGTTACACTTCCACGTGTCATCAGTAATAAACATCAAGGTGTTACACTTCCACGTGTCATCAGTAATAAACATCAAGGTGTTACACTTCCACGTGTCATCAGTAATAAACATCAAGGTGTTACACTTCCACGTGTCATCAGTAATAAACATCAAGGTGTTACACTTCCACGTGTCATCAGTAATAAACATCAAGGTGTTACACTTCCACGTGTCATCAGTAATAAACATCAAGGTGTTACACTTCCACGTGTCATCAGTAATAAACATCAAGGTGTTACACTTCCACGTGTCATCAGTAATAAACATCAAGGTGTTACACTTCCACGTGTCATCAGTAATAAACATCAAGGTGTTACACTTCCACGTGTCATCAGTAATAAACATCAAGGTGTTACACTTCCACGTGTCATCAGTAATAAACATCAAGGTGTTACACTTCCACGTGTCATCAGTAATAAACATCAAGGTGTTACACTTCCACGTGTCATCAGTAATAAACATCAAGGTGTTACACTTCCACGTGTCATCAGTAATAAACATCAAGGTGTTACACTTCCACGTGTCATCAGTAATAAACATCAAGGTGTTACACTTCCACGTGTCATCAGTAATAAACATCAAGGTGTTACACTTCCACGTGTCATCAGTAATAAACATCAAGGTGTTACACTTCCACGTGTCATCAGTAATAAACATCAAGGTGTTACACTTCCACGTGTCATCAGTAATAAACATCAAGGTGTTACACTTCCACGTGTCATCAGTAATAAACATCAAGGTGTTACACTTCCACGTGTCATCAGTAATAAACATCAAGGTGTTACACTTCCACGTGTCATCAGTAATAAACATCAAGGTGTTACACTTCCACGTGTCATCAGTAATAAACATCAAGGTGTTACACTTCCACGTGTCATCAGTAATAAACATCAAGGTGTTACACTTCCACGTGTCATCAGTAATAAACATCAAGGTGTTACACTTCCACGTGTCATCAGTAATAAACATCAAGGTGTTACACTTCCACGTGTCATCAGTAATAAACATCAAGGTGTTACACTTCCACGTGTCATCAGTAATAAACATCAAGGTGTTACACTTCCACGTGTCATCAGTAATAAACATCAAGGTGTTACACTTCCACGTGTCATCAGTAATAAACATCAAGGTGTTACACTTCCACGTGTCATCAGTAATAAACATCAAGGTGTTACACTTCCACGTGTCATCAGTAATAAACATCAAGGTGTTACACTTCCACGTGTCATCAAAGAAAAGGGAAACCGAAGAGTGTCCCGCTCGGTGAAACGGAATCAGCGCCAGGCAGCGGCTCAGCTGATAGCCTAATACAATACAGGTTAAGTGCTGATAGCCTATAAACAGGTTAAGTGCTGATAGCCTAATACAATACAGGTTCTGGAACACACAGTTCAGTGGACTCTGTTGGATATGGGACTGCACAGCAGACGTCACTTTGCCCGGGAACTTCTACACTGGACCATAGATAAGTGGAAGACAGTTGTCTGGTTAAATGAATCACGATTTCTCATTCCTCACGTAGGTGGTCGTGTCAGGTCGCCATCGTCTCGGAGAGCAGTTGCTCCCCACAGGTACAGCAAGTCATACACAGGTTGGTGGTGCCGGTATTATGCTTTGATGGTCTGGATTGTGCTTATAGGTGGCCCTACGGCCATTTATATCGCCTGTTTCCCCAACTGGAAATGGAATCCACCCCATAATTTACAAGGCTTGGATGGTGGAGTGGCTCGAAGAGCATAACGATGAATTCCAATTAATGTCCTAGACACCAAACTCGTCGTATCTTAATCCGGTAGAAGGTATCTGGGATGTCATACGAAGACAGCTCATAGATCAATCATTATAATGCCAGAATATCTTGATTTTGCTGAGGCAAACAATACAACCTATCGCCAGTTATTAGCCAAGAGTTTGTAACATCCATGCCAAGGCGAGTTGCAGCTGTTTTGAAGATCAAATATGTCACCAGTTATTGAGTAAGTGGTCATAATGTTTTGGATGATCAACGCAATTCCCCAATTACCTAAATTTATACATTACACTCGCTTTTCAGCATTTTATTTATAAAACGAAAAATAATCATTTAAATAAATTTATTGTATGTTGTAGGATGTGATTATATTTTTTGTATCAACTAAATGTTTTGTAATATTTGCTTAAATAACAGCAAAAATTTCTCATATGCGTATTTATTGTGTTAATTCTTTATTTATTGAATTTCATCTCTTTATAGAACACTACACTATTTAAAAGCTTAACATCAGTGTCTAAAAAATATCCAAATTTTCAACTAAAAATACAAATCAGAAGGGGAGTGAAATATTTGATTTGGAAACAAATCAAATATTTCACTCCCCTTCTACTATCATCTATTATATACTGATCTCTACTATTATCTTCCAACTATTAAGGAAACAAACACTTATTTTCACCAATTCGAAACTATTTCACAAATCCGAAGACCCAAAACTGTTAAAAAAGTTGTTTAATAGCTGGTGCTTCTAACTTGGGCACATGAAAAAACCAGTTTATACTCGAAATGAATTTAGGACTTTTTAAAGACCACCTTTTTATTTTTTTATTTATTTTATTTTATTTTATTTATTTGTTTATTATTTATTTTTTTGAAAGACAACATTTTAAGATGAGTAATCAACTTATAAAATACTCAAGGTTCTATTTGATTGATTGATTGATTTGTTCATTTACTACGCACTAGAGCTGCACAATGGGCTATTGGCCTCAGTCTGGGAAACATCCCTGAGGATGATCCGAAGACATGCCATCACAATTTTGAGTAGCCCGACGACCTGCACGCGAAGTCGAGCACTTTACTGTAGAACAGTTTAACGTGGACCAATACAGCACACCCACGGTCCCTACGCAGACTGATCCAAGTGGTCACCCACCCGCACACTGACCGCAGTCAGTGATGCTTGACTTCGGTGATCTGCTGGGAACCGTGTCTTAACCATCAGTCCACTGCGTTACCTCAAGGTTCAAACTGAGTTATATTGGTTGGCTGATAGTGAATGAATTGATTCGGAAATTTTACCAATTTCACGATCAACGGCTGGCTGAACCACTATAATCCAGCAGTGCGTTCGTTACATTGGTTGACTGGATTTTAGTAATAGAGAAATAATTTTAAATTCAATTTAACTGTTGCAGGCTTTCAGATTCCTTGAACTCTTGCTTGAGCTTTTAAATTTACATAGGATGTTGGTTCTGTCAGTACCATTATATAGTTACTTTTAGCATCTTATTTTTTTTCTTGCTGCCGCTTTATTTGTTTTATCTGTAACTTATCTTATACTTCTAACTTACCAACTTATCTTGGATTTTGTTGGTTTTCCCTCTCTAAAACCATATTGATTTTCCTTAAGCTTCCCATTCATTTCGAGACTGGCTGCGGTCAGTGTGCGAGTGGGTGGCCCCTTGGATTACTCAGCGTAGGAACCAAGATTGTGCGGTATTGGTCCTCGTTTAACTGTTAAATGCTCGACTTCAAGTGCAATTCGTCAGACTACAGAAGCGGGGGTGCCGTCCCCTCTGCAGAGGATCAAAATTGTGATGGTATGTCTTCGGATCATCTTCAGGAATGTTTCCCAGACCGTCGCCAATAGCCCATTGTGCAGCTCTAGTGCGACGTAAATGAACTACAACAACAACAAATCATTTCATGACACTAAACCATTCTTTCATGTAATGTCATGGCGCTGGTGATCAGTAATATTAACTGATGCACGTGCAATGCTTCAGTTGGAATTTTTTGAGACTTAGCAGCATTGTTTTTATAGTTCAGCAGGGCCATCTATTGACAAATGTAGCGAACTAATTTTAAACTTTTTGAGAAAAGTGCTTGTATTCCTGAACAGATCACAGTAAGCTGTACATTTATCTCTGCACGTGTTCATGCCAGATGCTCCTTATGCAAAATCTCTCTAATGTCTGCGATTTAACCTTTTACGCTTGTTGTTATTGGTGATAAATTGATGTACAAGCGAAGGTAAGGTAACCATTAAACGACTCGATCCCTATATAGCACTTATAATCTTTTTGTGGCGTTTTAAAGTATTAAAGTTTAAAACGCCATTTTTAAGACAACTAACTAATGCAAATTTCAAATTTGGCAAATAATTTTTGGTCCTGTTTAAATTATATCCTCTAACATATTTTGTTTCAGGTTGGTGCGCCTATGGATGTCAATGCCATGCGATGTCAGTGAATGTCTTCATGGAGTTGAAGAAAGCTTCTCACGTGAAATGGGTGTGTGCAGGCCATTAACGTTGAATTAGTTCTCTTTACAACTCCTCAGAATGTTACCATCGCCTTAAAAATATCGAAATCTTATTAGAAATATTGAATTTATATAGAAATTGCATCTTAGATTAGTTTTGTCCGCTGCATATTATTATTTTTTTATATTAATATTGTTTTAAAAAAATGACGCAACCAAAAATTGATGAGTAACGTAATCATAGAAACTTTTTCACAAATTTTTAATAACGAAGCCATAAAAGCTGTTGCTTAAAATTGGTTAGTGTATTTTAAGCAACAGTATATAAATGGATACAGGTATTTTCCATTTATGCAATGTACAGAAAACTGTTCTGTATTCAACATTGACTATACACGAATTTGAGGTCTTTTCTCTCAAAGTTTACACATCTCACTTACCTATTCTTCTAGTGTGTTTCTAAGAAGTGGGCATTAGGAAAGCATTAGAAAGGTTCTGGGTTTGAATCCCGGGCAAGGCATGGATGTTCTTTCCTTCTCTGTACTATCTGTCCTCACTGCGGGAGCGACGTTGGCCCACCTAATATGGTGCCCCTGAAAGAGAGGCCAACAAAATCGCCCTGTAAATGCCTGAATTGACGGATGTTAACGCAGGTGGGCATTGGAAGAAAATGTTTCTAAGAAGTTAGTCCTACTTGAATTAAACACTTATATGCTGTTCACTTGTAAGCACTGAGGTTCTATAGTGACCTTGGAAACATGAATCTGCTACCATCTGTGCTGCACTTCTCGAACTTATAGTTTTTCGAGGCCACCTAGTCGGTGTGGTGGGTTAACTCTATACCAAGTTAGGGTCGGCGTTCGATTCCCCCGTTCTAAAGTCTGGATTTCAGATCGGACTGCACTGTCTTCGATCATTTCCTTTTGGTTAGGAATCTACTCCAATAGGATGATCCCAAATCCTCGCTTGATGCAAAAGAGAGCCATCTACTGCCATTTCTTTTGATCTAAATTTTCATAGTGGTGTACGCATATGTTAATATTGTCTTTGGATCATCACTGAAGGATGTCCCACTAGTTCATTAGTATAGTTTTAGTGCTACTTCAACAATCATACCAAAGAAAACCCAGTCTTTCAAGCACCTTTTGGTCGTGTTATTTTTTTGTTTTGTTTATTTTTAAATAGGCAAATACAGGCTTCTAAGCCTTTGTCAATTTGAAGAACAAATATCACGAGTAAGAGAGGGACATTACAAAGATACTCCCAATGCTACGGTGGTATTCGAACCCGTTACCTCAACGCTACATAATGTTCGGCGGAACAGTGAGACCCGCTCGATCAGGGAGGTCCCTCTTGATTTTATTTAATGCTACACATACCTATGCAGGCTTGTCTGTTTATTACAAAGACGTTTTATAAGCCTTTGTCTGGTTGAAGAACACTTATTACAAGTTAGGGAAGGCCACCACAAAGATGCATACAGGATTCCGATGGGATTTGAACCCGCTACCTCCACGTTACAGAGTGTTGGGCGGATGAGCCAGACTACTTGAATAGGGAAGTAGTAATTATACGTTGCGTTGGAGCTGCACAATCGGCTATTGATGACGATCTGGGAAACATATACGAGGACCGAAGACATGGCATCACAATTTTGATCCTCTGCTAAGGGAATGGACCCCCCCCCTTTGGTAACCTGAAATCGAGCACTTTAGGGTCAAAGTTGCCACCCTCCCCCTCACTGACCGCTGCCGGTGATGTTTGACTTCGGTGATTTACTGGGAACCGTGTCTTACATTCAGCTCAATGTTGGACTAGATAGGGAGGCAATGGCTTCTCTTGACTGTGTTTAAGAATGCATTTGTGGGGGAACGAACTGGTAGTAGGTACCAATCTATCAATCAGAACCTATAAACCAATCAATTAATCAATCTACCTACCTCTTTTCATAGTGTACGTGTATTAGTTTATTAAGATGCTGTTTTGTACATATATCAAGAGATTTCGAATATCTTAAATGAATTTCACTGCAAAGGTATGTATTTACTCATTTATTTGCTTAAACTGAATGGTTTTTATTTTAAAAAAGTGTATATGTTTCTGTACTCGCGGTTGTATGGGTCGATTACTGTTAAAATAAGTGATTTAATTTAAGTCCGTCAAATTAATTCGTTTCTCTAATAAACTAAACAATAAATAAGTTACCAAAATCTCTGACTGACCCTTTAAGTGTCATTTAAAATCAAACATTATAATTTTTAAGCATAGTGAAATGAAAGAGAACATTTTTCATTACTAAAAATTCTCTTTGATTTCAATAGTGGTTGCATTACAAAAAATTACATTGGTTGTGTCATTTTAAATGTCTTCTATGTTATTAAGTTTTAAAAATTTATTTTGCTACGATGTATGTTTATGGTAGATGATGTAATAAATAGGCTGCTAAAGACTGTGATAGTTATTGTAGATTAATTTAAGTTTTTACCTTAACAGAAGTTTGAAATGTTTGTTGTGTTTAAAAAAAAAGGTAAAGCAGTGTAGATTTTTTGAAAAAAATATCAATTTTAAAATAATTCGACAGTATAAGCAACAATGGAATTTGCATAAATGAAAAAGATAAAGCACTTTTCAGACTGTCTGCATATATAAGGTGATCTGTAATAATCACCCTTTAGTTAATTTTTAAATTAATTGAAAAAAAGTTAGCACATTTGGAGTCACAAATTAATATTTACGTAACGGATGAAATTTTACTGAATAAAGGAATATAAACATCAAAACCAATTTGATTGTCTGAGGAATTTTAAACTCCCCTTATCCAATAATGATGCGTTATATTTCGAAGCTCCTTTGTTTGTTTGCTTTTTTTTCCTTTGTGACCCCTACTTATAATCTTTGTCAAATTCTTTTTTAAAAAATATTCCATAAATATACATCCCGAGTAGCCATTACAAAACAAGCTGTTGCTGTTACGAAAATTTTAAATATTTTTTGTACAAAACATCGCTTTCACTCTCCTACCTGATCGTACCTGCAATTTTTAAGCGATTTACTTGGAAACGAAAAAGTATGTCTTTATACAACTTATTTAATTTCTGCTACATGTTTTTTATCATTATTTTTATTGTCTTTACAATCAGTTTAAAATATGGTTTTGAGATATCATTAAAAAATAGGATTTAATTACTTTAATCTGAAACTAAAAATGTCATAGAAAAGTTGAAGACTTCCCGGGTAAAAGAAAATTAGAACCAACATATTTGTAGCATTGAAATTAACATATTCATGTATTCTAGAAACATATTTCCATTATATATTTTAAAAAAAATTGTGCAACATTTGCTAAACACTACTGGGGCAAATTAAAAGCTCTTGTATAATATATTAACCTTATAGGGAAGTGAAATATTTATAAATTATAAAATAACTATATTATATATATATANATATATATATATATATATATATTCCTGATATCACTTTTTAACTCTAGCAAGGTCTTGAGTTCCTACGTAAATTTATTGATAAAGTCGTCGCATCTGCGCAAATAAAAATTATATTGAGTATAGATAAGGTAAAATTCGCTAAACTGGTCTGAATAAAAAAAGCGCTGCGTTTGTATTCCAATTTATGTTCTTCCGACAATGTTCTAGTTTCTCATCGTATGTACTGATGCAGTAGGTAAAATCCCAATTACTAGATCAAAAGTTTATCAAAGCAAGCATTTTTTTAATAATGTGCAATGTAGAATGCGCAAAATAAGAAACGAAGAAAAAAAAAAAACGAAACAACTAAAGGGATCTAAAAGGTTTTCTTCAACAATTGTTCTTATTTTTTGAAGAAAAAAAATATATATTATAACCTGTTTTATTCTGAGCCATTTGACTACAAGTATAAAATAATACTCAAAGAACTTCTAAAGTTACAACAAAAATGCTGAAACCCCATCTCTGACAACAGAAAATAACAGACTCATTTCTTATATTGGAATCGTCTACTAACTCATGTATTTTGTTTAAAGTTATTTATTCTAAGTCTTGTCTTTCAATATATTTTTCAAACCTGGCTCGCAAGATTACTCGATCTCTTACAAACATATTAAATAAAATCTTGGTAATTGTTTTGAGCATTGTGATTGGTGCATGCCAGTAAATATATACATATAATATATATAATACATATTTTTGGTCAAAATAAATGTTCTTATTTATACAAAAATCCAATGAATTACGCTTTTTTTAACTTAAAAAAATACTATTTTTCACTTTTTTTAAGCTAGTATTTTTTTAAAAAAATAATGTATTTAACTACCTTTTGAAAACTATTTAATTAAAAAAAAGATACTAAAAAAAACACTACTTTGGATAAGCACATTTTATACGAAATACGCAAAAACTATCTTTTAGAAACTATTTGATTAAAAAAAGATACTGAAAAAAAAACTACTTTGGATGAGCACATTTTATACGAAATACGCAAAAGCTACCTTTTTAAAAACTATTTGATTAAAAAAAGATACTGAAAAAAAAAACACTACTTTGGATAAGCACATTTTATATGAAATACGCAAAAACTACCTTTTAAGAACTATTTGACTTAAAAAAGATACTGAAAAAAAACTACTTTGGATAAGCACATTTTATACGAAATACGCAAAAACTACCTTTTAAAAACTATTTGATTAAAAAAAGATACTGAAAAAAAAAACAACTACTTTGGATAAGTACATTTTATGCGAAATTCGCAAAAAGTATAATTATCATTAAGGGGTCCAAACTTTCTAGCGCTTTCCCCTGCAGACAACTTGATCATATTTATTAGCTGCTGCCCTCTATATTTTGGGGATCAAGAATAGTAATCCTTTTGAAAAAAAAGGTATGTTTTTTCAGAGGAAGTACGTTTTTGTGTCTGATTTCGTAATTTAAAATATCGTCTGTACTTATTAATCAGCATTTTTGAGGTCGCCTCCTCAAATCATTAAGATTGAGTCCTGGTGCTTGAAAATGCCATCATTAGTTGAAAAGTTATTCAAGGGTTTCGTTTATTTATTTATTTATTTTTAATTTTTATTATTGTACATAGCATTACAATAAAATTATGACTCGGTGAGATAATTTGCAAATGAGAATGTTCTGAATAATATCAGAACAAATATAGCTGCACAAATCAATCATATAAAAATATAACAACCGAATATTAAAATATCATTGTTGTAAACAAAACATTATTTATGCATTGAAAGCAAAAATAAACGAAAAATACGAAATTTTTAATTTTTATTTTTCGATTCCGTCTGAGAAGCGCGATCAATAATGCTATTCCAACATATTATGTTTTCATCATTTTTCATACTTTAAAAACAGCCTTTATTTGATTTTTTTTTTAAGTTCTTCAAGAATTTTGAATTCCATTTTAGCTCTCTTATATATAAAAATTCAAATGAGAAATAAATCTGTAGGCAGGGGTTGTTTTAATCTGTTTATAGATTTTTTAAAAATTATTGTTATTTTTATTTAAAGAAATCCTACTTGGGGCAGAATGTACTTACCAGTGACGATAAAATAGCTTTTACTGATTGTTCAGTAACTTTCACCCTTCATTTTTACAAGGAGGGAAAAAAAAAAAAGCTTTCCTACGCATGAAGCTTAAGTAGCTTGAAAGCTTAATTTTTTACAAGATCTTGGAAAAACTACATCCCACCAAATTCATTAATTTTTTTAATGTTGATAGAGAGCTATTTTCCTCCTTATGATTTGTGCGACTGTGCCTTGAAAACTTCAAAAAATGGGAAAACGATATTAATAAAGAGTATTTTTTTGCATAATGTGAGTAACAGTGAGGATTAGCGTAGAGCTATTTTCACTTCTGCATTATGCGTTCGTTCTTTTTATCATTTCTCATGATTCGAAAAACAGCCAATTCTTTACAGTTAATAAACTTTTGAAAAATTACAAGACAAAAAAATTATTTTACAAATTGAATTAATTTTAGGTTAAAAGCAAAATGAATTTCTTTTATTAAATCAATCTCAATTCCCAAAAAATTCGAACATAATGTCACTAGAAAAATTTGGCGCTATAAGAAGTTAACTAATCGAAATGAAATTTCTGATGGCATCTTTATGCAAGATATATTAAGATTTATAACAATTGAGTTTTCACAATTACACTTACAGTGAATAAATGAACAAATTTCGGATGTAAAAAATACAGGAAATAAAGTTGGAAAGATATTTTTAACATAAAAATCACGGGGATATAACAGAAATTGAAGAAAGGATATTTTCATATGATTTCGACTACTGAACGAGCCAAGGAAAAAAAAAACACAGCTATCTATATGCTGCATCGTGCTCTCTTCATCTCCGTTTAGCGCTGTCACTATTCCTCTAAAAATGTTGTTTTACTTCAATTGAAAATTACTGTGAGGATCATGTATCGATGTGCTTAAATAGTTGTTTGTTTTTGTAAATTTTAAAATTTGTTCCCTGTAAATGTACCTGGGCCGTTCCATTGTTTTTTAAATCCTCAAGATATCGAACGCATATCTGCGCATAACACCGCTCACAGCTTTGTTCCAATTGTTCAAGTTAATAAACACTAGAGATTTATATGTAGAGCAATTCATTTCATGACTAACCTGAATTTTTTTAATCCTTACACACACACTCCTGTAAATAAAATTAAAAAAAGTATGCACACATGAAGAGTCACAAATTCATATTTAAATTAAAATAGATGATATCAAAATCTGACGAATGATTATTTAGGAAGGCGAGACTCCAAAACATGAAAACCAGTTTGATTTCCGAATGAAACTCGAAGGTGATTCTACAATCGGCCTGACACTTCTGTATCACATTGATTTTAATGCTTTTAGTCCTGTCTTCCTCAGATTCATATGGGTATTTAACATTATTCTCGTTCAAATATTAAAATGCAATCCACAATGTATCATTTTTACTTTATTTATGACATGAATCCTCAAAATTTATATTTAGGGTGGTAGTTACGTATCACCCAAATTTTCAAAATTATGGGAATTTAAAAACTCCGGCAGGATTAAAAACATAAGAATCAATAGCTCTTTGATGTTTTTAATCCGATTTTCTTCGTAAAGTTTAGTAAGGATTTTCCCTCAAATATTTGCATATAAAAAGCAGTCAGATAACTAAATTAATCAAGTCAAATTTTCGAATTAAAAATAAAAACGCTAATAAATCGTTAAATCTCTAGAATACGTTTTTAAAAAATATTATTATAGAGAAATATTTGTATTGTTCTTTTGAACGTTATCTTGTGTTATACTTAAAATTTAAAAGGTAAATTATTTGGTGTAAAATTATTTTTTCGTGCAATCTCGATTATATTGACAAATTTGTTGCTCTAATTACTCAAAAGTCATCCCAATTGCTCCAATTTATACAGCAACAGTCTGAGGACAAATTTATTCGACTCCTATGTTCCATTAGACAGATTTAAAATAAAACGAAAATTAAACGAACTGTCGTCAGCAACGCCATCTTTTGGCGGGATCTGTTACCAATTTTGAAGTTTAACGAGGAAAAGTTTTCTGGCTTCTTAATCATTACACATTTTTTTATTAAGTTAATTTTCATATCATGGATTACTTTAGGGCATCTGGTATGTAAATATATCATCAGCCCTTTCTTTTTTTTATTATTTATTTTATCTCTTTTTTTTTCTCTTCATTATTTACTATGCCAGAAGGTTCCAGCCCTGCTCATACGACGCTCACCTGGTTACTCCTCATTCATCATTATTTTAATCATTAATTATTATTTATCTAAAATCAGCTTTTTAATAAAAAATATTATTTTGTTTATGATATATATAATTACTCTAGTTTTGTGTAATAACATGTTAGTATGTTAATCGTAACAAAAAGAATGATTAGCTGGATTTAAAAATAATCAACTGTATTCGGAAAAAAAACTTAGAATTACAAACTGTGCGATACAATAAGAAGAAATAAATGAAAAGGTATTTTCATTGTTTACAATATATAAATGATAATCTTTATAACAGTTCGAATTGAAAACGACTTAATTTTTTAAAATTTAAAAAAAAAAAAAAAACTCCAGTGTAAATGTTAAGATTTATATCGGAGTATTATATCGTCGCTTTGAAACTAAACCGTTGTAACTCAAAAAAGTCGAAAAATGAGATTTTTGGATCATTTTGTGTAAAAAAAGTCACCTTTTTAGAAAAACAACCTGTTATCTTTATAGTTCCATAAAGTTAATTTAGAGAGCAGATAAATCGTCATCGTATTGCCGCGATTAGCATTAGCGCGGAAAGTTTGAAATCGCTCTCCTGAAAAACTTGCTTTTTTGAGTTACCACGGTTTAGTTTCAAAGCGACGATATATAATCAGTTGTTCCCCTTATTTTTTTACACCAAGTCAAGCACTGGTATACAAAATGTAAACCTTTAGAGAAAGATAAAATTCTCTATAACAATGAGGAGTAATCATTAATTAAAGCAAAAAAAAATTAAAATTGCAATAACTTGCGAACAAATATTAATTTCATAAAAAAAGTCGTTCTAAGTTCATAAATGAAAATAACCCTTTTCAGTACATTTCTGTAGTATTTTATCGAGCTGCAGAGTGATCCGCATGGTTATTTTTACTTCAAGGCTTATACATAAACATTTTCGAACTATTTATAGATGGATTTTTTGATTTTATCGTACTCCTTGTACATTTTTTACACACTTTCGAAATTTTAAGTTTCTAAGTTCTGCAGAGCTTGCGCTGTAATAGAAAATGTAACTGGAAGTTTATCGCCAGAAACAGTAGCAAGTTTTAATATGGAAATATTTTTTAATACAATGTTAATACTGTTTTTTGTTCTAAGTAATAAATATTTTTCCTGTTTCGTCAATCTCGATCAAATTTTAACTATTTTATATTTCTATACATCCCCTGATATCATGGCTATCAAATTTACGTTTTTAGTTCTTCATATTAAATAGAACAGGAGAATTTAATCCAAAATTTCTCCAGGCTATTTCGGATCTAAAGTTTCACAACTATTTTGCGTTAAAAAAAAAAAGAAATTCAACTCCACTGTATCTCAAAACCTCTTTCAATTTCATGGTTTTGCCTTTGCGCTCACATCTTTAAGAAGAAAAAAAAAATTCTCGAAACCGTTCGAAAGAAGCGAAACTTTCAAAAGATAAAGATTCACCATTCCTCGAAAAAATAACATAAAAAAAAAAAAAATTATAATCCGATTATTTCTGAATCCGTATTTTCGTTTCCTTGAATAAGAGTTAAAAATGTTTAGAAAAAGGGAAGATTGTAAAAGAAATTTCCATTGATCGAATTTCTAGAAGAAAAAAAAATTATCACAGCGTCACCCCCATTTCTTAACATTCGCAAAATATGATTCCGAGTTTTAGAATTTTGAAGGAAGAATTGAAAATATTTTCTTCTAAACTATATTTCGAAATATTGTTATTTCTTAATGGAAAAATTATAATCCCCGGATTTTTCTGATGCAAGTTTACGTTCGATGCATAATTCGAATAAAAATTTATAACATTCTAGAACAAAATTTTTAAGTTGAATATGTTTCAAAATATGCTCTTTAAATACGTTCTAAGAGCAATCCATGTACTGTGCGCAAAATAAAAAACAGAACATATTGATAATTTTTGTTCTGACTGAATTTGTATGTTCTATGGCACACTCTTATGATTCAAGGGTTTAACCTTAAATATGCTAATTAATTAGAGCAGACGATAATTTTTAATAACGAAATTAAATTCAAAAACATATTGAAAATCAGACCCTTTTTAATAAAGATTTCTTTCGGATTTTTTCTCTTTTTTTTAACGTTCCCTAAACACAGTTTTGTGTTCAAGAATTTTGCAAGAGGTATTGAATAACTTTTATTCTCAGCTATGTTTTTAAACATTGTTATTTATAAAAGAAAATGTTTTAATCATCCGATTTATATGAGATAGTTTTGGGTTAGATGAATAATTCTAATTAAAAATATATAATATTCTAGATCAAATTTTTTAAGTTGAATATGTTTCAAAATATGCTCTTTAAATACATTCTAAAAACAAATGAATCCATGTACTGTGAACATTATAAAGAGCAGAACATATTAATAATTTTTGTTCTAGTGACTGAATTTTTATTCTATGGAACACCGTTATTATTCATGGGTTTAACTCTAAATATACTAATTAATTAGAGCAGACGATAATTTTTAATAATGAAATTAAATTCAAAAACATATTGAAAATCAAACCCTTTTTAATAAAGATTTCTTTCGGATTTTTTCTCTTTTTTTAACGTTCCCTAAACACAGTTTTGTGTTCAAGAATTTTTCAAGAGGAATTGGATAACTTTTATTCTCAGCTATGTTTTTAAACATTGTTATTTATAAAAGAAAATGTTTTAATCATCCGATTTATATGAGATATTTTTGGGTTAGATGAATAATTCTAATTAAAAATATATAATATTCTAGATCAAATTTTTTAAGTTGAATACGTTTCAAAATATGCTCTTTAAGTACATTCTAAAAACAAATGAATCCATGTACTGCGAACATAATAAGAAACAGAATATATTAATAATTTTTGTCCTAGTGACTGAATTTTCATGTTCTATGGCACACTCTTATGATTCAAGGGTTTAACCTTAAATATGCTAATTAATTAAAACAGACGATAATTTCAATAATGAAATCAAACTTAAAAACATACGGTGAATCACACTCTTTTTGCAATATATTCATTCTATTTTCTTAACGTTCCCTCAACACAATTTCGTCTTCAAGAATTTTGCAAGAGGAATTAAATAGCCTTTCTTCTCAGCTATATTTTAAAACATTGTTATTTTCTTATAGAAATGTTTTAATCCCCGGATTTATATGAGATATTTTTGGGTTGGATGAATAATTCAAATAAAAATGTATAATATTCTAGAGCAAATTTTTTAAATTGAATATGTTTCTAAAATCATTGCACAAACACGTTCAAAAAACACAACCAAATGTGCGAAAACAGATTATTTATGTCATAAAGCCTATTGTTTTGATACATCAATATTTTCTACATAAGTCATTCTTAATAATTCCAACCATTTTTAAATTAAAAGATATGAAATTCTTAAATTCTCAAGTTTGTTTAGGTGAAGATAGGAAAAAATTTTAATGCTATCAACAATTAGCATCACAAAATCTGCAGGTTTTTAACCATCAACATTTTCTGCAAGAATCCTTTATCTACAGCCTAGAAAAAGTGAAAATTGCAAAAGGCTTATCATTACTACTAATTATAGGCATTGTCCAGTTTTAATGAACTCATTTTAGAGGACAAAAATATTCAGCACAATGAACTAAGAATTTACAGTTAATAAACAGTTATGAATTTCCGGAAAATTGACGCTTCTGGGCTTACTTGTAAGGAATCATTGTCGAGTCGTATATAAAGGAAAAATGCCAGAATATAGTGATTAGTACATGACATCATCTAGAATTAGCCAAATGTCATTCTAATAGACATCTGAAATGATCTTAAGTGATTAAATCTATTTTATTTTTAAGGCAACTGGCTAATACTTCGCGGTGCTTAAACATGCTTAAAATTTACTTAACTCCGGTTTTCCTTGGAACACTGGTAAAGAATCAATGATGTATATAAATGAAAAAAGCAAATTAATGATAAGTACTTCTCACAGACATCATTCAGAATTATTCAAATTCTATTCAAACTGACAAAAGCTATCAAATCTATTTTATTTTTAAGGCAATTGGTTAATACTTCACGGTTCATTAACATGTTCGAGAACTTTGTGCCACTAAACCCTACATTCAATTAAATTCAATTAACATGTTTGAAATTTACTTAGCACCGGTTTTCAGTGCAAGACTGGAAAAGAATAAATGATCTGGTGTATATAAATGAAAAAAGCAAATTAATGATGAGTACTTTTCACAGACATNCTTTCACATCATAATGCTGAGCATCACATGAGCATGTTCCTTCATTACATTTCTGTTCACATTTTGGAGTTCTTGTCGCACAAGTGTCCTCTAAAAGAAATGTACGAAAAGAATGTAGAACATATTTACCATACTTTATATGATATGAAAAAAAAATGACTGCAGGGTATTCCGTAATGATCTTGTGTTGTGAAACTGAGTAATGGGGCTAAATGGGTACTAAGATTTTGGAGAAATTAGTTCGGTTTCCAAGTGGTCAAACTCTGAAATGCACTTTACTAGTCAAGAAGTTGGACCTACCATATTGGAGTGTTTCACGAGGGCTATAACAATTCTCTTATGTACTCTTGTATTTAAACTGCCTTTTTCAATTGGTCATTAAAGTTAGAGAATTTATTTCTAGTCCAAATTATTATATTTTTACTAAAGATTCATACTCTAACAAGCAAAAACGATTTAGCCTGACAAGTAGTAGTGTTCTGTTTCGTTTTGAAAGCTTCTGTTTGTGAGATAAAACGGGTACTCCTCGGACAAGTGTCCTCCCCCCCCCTTAATGTGTGCTTATGCTGAACCCACGAGAGCGGCAGTGCAATGGAGGAAGAAGACAACTACATCGAATGTTGAACAAAACTCAAGGATTTCAAGAGCTCTGTGGGCTTCATACTCAAAGCACGAAAAGATCTCTTTTCATATTTTGTAGAATGTTTGAAGACTGCTTCTGCAAAACAGTAGTTTTTACAGAAATTTTCTGTCATTTTCTTTAAAAAAAAACATTAATAAACACCATATTTTTGCAAAAAAGTTTGGTCTTGCCCTAAGCCATCCCGAGACCTGGGGTAATTGTCATTATCTTCCTCTCCCCAACCTTGAGTATTGCTTTGGCCATGTGACATGTAAATTGCATGCATAGTTTTCTTAAAATCTTATATAAAATAGAATTTTCTTTTACTCTTTTACTGAAATTCAACTATTTCTAAATTTTCCCCTGAGTTAACATGTGTACTCAGTTTTATACAATCGCTGGTTTAAATCTGAGAGGTTTGACTTTTTCTACAAAAAATAATTTATAAAAATAAGTAGTAGATCTATGACAATGAATGTTTTGGTTAAATCATACAGTTTCTAGGTCTAACAGTTTAGCTCCTACAGACCTTCGAACTTTAGATACCTGATTTTATCTCAACTTCTCTAATATTGTTTTTGAACTCGAGCCAAAAAATAATTAAAAAAATTGTAGAAATATAAGGAATAGAATACAAAAAAATAAAAATAAAATTAAAAAAAGAGGCAAACAAGATGCCGCAAGGAAAAAAGTGCTTTATCCAATAGTGAAAGCACGGATAGTACGGAAGCACGAGCAAGTTGTACAAGATTATCAAAAAAAAAAGAATGGAGAAAAGAACAAGTGTTAGGGAAAAAGTTGAGAACCTTTAGGTGTTCAAGTTCTGGAAATTAAATTAAAATAGATATTCAAACACGAAGAAAAAATTTTATACTTATTCAAACTTGCTTCGATTCTTCTATCGATAAACCACTTTTTCTTAACACATTCCTTCTTTTCCGTTGGTTAAAGCACCTTTTTCTCATTACATCTTGTTTGCCTTTGTTTTAATGTATCATTTTTTTTCGATACGTAGGAAGAATTTTTCGTATAGAACTGAAATTATTATGTCAGTTTTTATGCCTTCGATCGTGCTTTATTCTTGTTACTTTTGTTCACGCGTAGTACAAAGTATATCCTACACTCATTTAGACAAAAGACTTATTCAACAATTATTTTAGCAGGAAACTAAAACTAAGGACATCATAACTAGTTTGATTGCTGTAAAAAAATGACGAAGAATAAACAATATATATTAATCCATTTCAGCCTCACGTCTTTATAAAAGGACCATTCTTCATTTTTTCAAAAATAAATTGGTTACACAAATAGCTTTTTATTAGGATATAATTTGCAGAAACTAGCTAGTTCGGTCTATCATAATATAATAATATTATAGATATTCGTATTTAGATCAAAAGTCATTTAAAGCTGAAGTGGTAAATAATGGAGAGAAATATCCACTTGGATTATATAACTACTAGCCGCTTCCCTCGTCGACGGTGTTCTTGCCTTGACTGGGAGGAAAAGCTTGCGTGTACCAATGACCCGGAGGGCTACGCCTGCAGCAACTTGCTACTGGTAGGAGCTCCTAAGCTGGACAGTTTGACAGGTAGGTTCTATACTAAAAGAATTACCACCATGAACCAAGCCAGACTTCTACATTTATGGTTCTCAAATTCCTCAAAGCAACAGGAGCTGTATTCACCTCCTCTTTATGACTACGCTAACCCAAAAAAGTCTCTCGTTCTTTGAAAACAGGAGGTCTGCTCTAAATGTCAAGCTCAGCCGGCCTCAGCAGAATACATACTGGACTGCTAGGATCTTTCCAGAGAAGACTTATACGCTTCTCCTTTTCTGGTTCTCGATCTTCTGAAGGTTAACTATCCAATGAATCTTGTCTGACTTCATCAAACAATTGGAGTCAGAAAATAGCAGCCTCCGGTGACCAGCTGGTCTGCCTTTTTAAATAAGTATAATGTCAAGTATTTCGAGCTCTAAAATCATACACTCAGAAAATCAAACTTGTAATTTTGAACACAATTCAAAGGACAAGAGAGCTTCTGGATCAAGTATTGGAAGAAATTTAAATTCGTGGAGCACTTTCTGATGGAACTAACCGGCACCTGCGTTACATAGAGAGGAAAACCACGACACCATTCCACAGTTAGCCTGAGCGCAAGGGGACTCTAACTCATGATCCGCCTACCATTGAAAATATTTTTTGTCAGCCTGCGGTTTGTGTGAGCCGTGTGCGGAATTCATATCTACCAGTCATCAAATTGGGAAGTAAGTGCTCTATTCCTTGAGCCACCACGATTCACTCGAGTTATTACAATATACTTCCAGAAAACTTTCTTTTCTTTGTATCTATATAGAAATGTACTACAGCTTTTTTAATATAGGTGCTTTTTCATTGATTACGCTCCTTTTATGAACATTAATGGGTTAAAGGCACATGTTATAGAAAACTCTTGCATTCGTTTTCAAAAACAGTATAATTTTTAGTTGCATTGTATGATATAAAGTAACATTACAGCTTCCATTTAAATGAAATAAAAATTAGGATGTTTCATTTAAAATTAGAATATATATTCAGATTTTAAAAAGAAACAGTGTATCTTAACTTCATATTTTAAATGCTTGTGATAATTATAAATATATTTTATATTTATAAGCCATCAGCTGCTACTCACCTTTAACACACTTAGTTCCCGTAAAATAGTGCTTATCTTTACATATACAAGTAGCTTTGCCATTGTCTGAATGAACACAATCTTGGGTAACAGTGTCACACGTGCATTTTTCTAAAAAAATGTGAATAACAAATTACAATTATTGTATAATTACTATGAGCAAGAAGAGTTTGACAAAAATAAAAATAATATTTCAAATATCGATACGTAATTTTAATAGTATTTCAGCAATTTTTAAAGATTGATTATGACCTAAACGAAAAAAAAAAGTTTAACTGCAGAGAGTAAATAAGAAATATGTTTTGCGATTCCTTAAAACAGTATAAATGTTTCAAAAGTCTCTACCAAAAATAACGAAAATAAATATTATAATATAAAAAGAATACAAACTAGAATTCAAAATATTATTATAAAAAATGTGAAGTGCTCAAAATAAAAAAAAATAAAAAAATACCCGCAATAACTGGCAATATCCAGATTTTCACGAGCTAGGGGCCAATTTGAAATGTTTCTTGGAGTTACCTCAACATGCAAATTAATTAGTGCTAATTATTAATTAAGTTGCGAAATCAGACACAACTTATTTTCTCTGAACAAATACGTTTTTTTTTTATTTATTTTTTTCTTTTTAAATTTTTCTGCATGTTATTATTTTTCAAATGAAAATCAAGGTAAATTGTAAAAGCCCTCACACCCTTTCTTTCAACTTCAGGCTTAAATCAAAAGTGATTGAAAAATAATACTCACTCAATAGAGAAATAGAGAAAAACTCAATTTAAAAAATTTGCCTGTTTGTAGCAATTTGGAGAAAGATAAAACTTAAAGAACGTTTCAAATTTCTTCCAAACAATTCACTAACTTGAGACTAATAGATAATTTGTTTAGCTGTCACAGAAATACTATATCCTTCTCAAATTCGATCTCCGCTGATCTGTGTGCACAGTGAGCTAAAAAAAAAAAAGAGAAAGAGAGATAAAATTATACTTCCGATTTTCAGCTTGTTTGCAACATAATTTTTTCTTATTATAAGCAAAAATCTTAAAAGAATAATATTGGGAAAATATAATAAGCATTGGTCTCAAACACCTCTCAAACCGTGACTTCACCTCCTCTGCTTACACTTCTCCACTGATCGAGTTAGACGTCACCAGACATCTTTCCCTTCTCCCCCGCCCACATGAAATTGAATCTAGGCTCTCAAAAAATAGATACAATATGACAAAACAGCTGCATGGTTGCTTTCACATCAACTCTCACTTCTTAGCATACGGCAATTAAGCATACTGCAATAACATCTAAATAATTATTTATATCTCGAATAAATACTTAAGCAACTTTATGTTATCCCTTTGACGCAGAATTTATATTAAACAAATTTTTCATACCTTTTTTTAAATATTATTTTGTATTAAATTAGATCAAAATATTATATTTAGCACTTTAATAAATTATGGTTGCGAAATACAACATGAGGCACCGGGGTCTTATTCTGCCTTAAAGGTGAAATCGTCCAAACTTTGTTGATTTCCAAACATTAATCTTTCAAATTTGCCCTTACTTGAAGTTCTAGTTTAGGTTTCTCTTTCAATAGTTAACTATGTCAAGTTTTGGATGACATAGCTGATAGGATACATGATCCTATCTTTCCTAGCTTGCCCGATGCCGATGCAGGAAGCATCACATTGAATGACAAAAGTCTATCCAAACAGCGTGGTGTCAAGAAGACTATGTGCTTCAACAAAACTCTTCATACTTCTTTCCAAGACAGTTTCTTCGGACTCAAATGTTTTGTTAGTAAGTACTCAGTTTCTGCGTAGTGGGGTACGTAATCTCGATAACCTAACAGACTTTTTAACTGCTTCGTTGTCTACGGTCTGGTCAGTTTGTGGATTGCTGCCAAACCGTTTCCCAAATTTTGATTCAATGAGTTTATTTGAATTCGAGAAATCTTGCGCACAGTATGAAAACATTTGAACTGATTTGAAGACAAACCTTTGAATAAATATTACTTGAGTTTGGAGACGATTCCAGTTTTAAAGATGGGAGTATTATTTTCTGTTTTCACGGAGTGAGTTCCAGTATTTTTGCTGTAGTATCTTTTTGAGTGTTATCTTATGCTTGTCAAATTGGTCAGAATAATAGATGTCATTAAATATATTATTTTCCAAAAAATTTAAAAATTTTGTTATGAAACCTAGACTCCTTAGAATAGTGAGATTGAAAACATGAACGTCTATATGGTTTCCGGGGGTATTGCAAAACGATTTTTAATAACATTTTTGTTAAATGCAACTTGGACAATCAAGGTGTTATTAAAGTTCTACATCCCGCCTTCCTCACAAGTAATTCGATAGATTTTGGTAACATATTGAGTTTTTTTTTTCTTTCAAAAATATTCACTTGCAAATGAAAATATGCATACTTTTTTGACAAAAAAAGATCTATACAAATATATTAAGGGTTGTCATAACGGAACACCCCAATAACTTTAGTTCATCAACTTTTTTCACACTATTTGAACAACTTACTGTACATTTTACTTTTCTAATTTATTTATTGTGAAAATATTATACTGATAGTATAAGAATTAAACGGTGACAACTAGCATATTAGAATCATAAACACACACAAAGAAAGATACCAGATTGCCTCGAATCCATTTATCATATTTGAATCAAATAAACTTGTGATTCAACTGATAAAAACCACATTTTTTTTATCTCCACAACATTTAAAAATAAACTATTTAAATCAGTTTCAAGCTCAACAAGTGTACTCACTTTAGAATAATCGCGAATTAACATTAATTTTCCTCAATCAATCAAACGGGCAGTTCTCAACAAGTTCATTTAGTGCTAGTGATTCGTTTAAAAAGCAAATAATTTAATATAATTGAGAATATCAATTGCCGAGAGAAATTTGCATTTAGTTGTCATTATTTTACACTCGGCGAAGGTCAAATGCCAGCCAAAATGAATTTAGTCAACTAAGTATGAAATTAGGAAACTGGCGCTTTGTGAGAGCGAACGCCGAGATTTGATTTGAAAGCGTGAAGTGAATACCTAACATTTTAACTCGCATATTTGAGATCGTTTATTACATGAGCGAGAAGGAATTAGTGTAGTTTTATAATAAACTTAGCGTATGCGCTGGTTTTAGTAATTTAAAGCATGCTTTTATGTTTTTGCGCTCCACTATAAATTATCTCCATTTAAATTGTAATAAGTAGTTATTTAAGAAAATAGTTTTTTTTTCTTCTCGTGTTTAAAATGACAAATATTTTAATTTACTAGCGATAAAACCTCTTTTTAAATTATTTGCTACATGAGTGAAATAACTTAGTGTAGCTTTATTATAAACGAATCAAACGCATTCGTATTATAATTTTTAAGCATGTTTTTGTTCCACTATAAATTATCACTATTTAAAACTATAATCGTAGTTTTTTTCTTTTCGTGTTTAAAATGTCAAATATTTTAATTTACCTGCAATAAAACCTCTTTTTAAATTATTTGCTACATGAGTGAAATAACTTAGTGTAGCTTTATTAAAAACGAATCAAACGCATTCGTATTATAATTTTTAAGCATGTTTTTGTTCCACTATAAATTATTGCTATTTTAAACTATAATCATAAGTAATTATTTTACGTGTTTAAAATGTCAAATATTTCAATTTACCTGCGATAGAACCTTTTTTAGATAGATTGCTACATGAGTGAAATAACTTAGTGTAGCTTTATTATAAACGAACCAAAAGCATTGGCATTATAATTTTTAAGCATGTTTCTGTTCCACTATAAATTATCGCTATTTTAAACTATAATCGTAAGTAGTTTTTTTTTTCTTTTCATGTTTAAAATGTCAAATATTTTAATTTTACTAGCGATAAAATCTCTTTTTAGATAGTTTGCTACATGAATGAAATAACTTAGTTTAGCTTTATTATAAGCGAACCAAAAGCATTGGCATTATAATTTTTAAGCATGTTTTTGTTCCACTATAAATTATCACTATTTTAAACTATAATCGTAAGTAGTTTTTTTTTTCTTTTTGTGTTAAAAATCTTAAATATTTTAATTTACTAGCGATAAAGCCTCTTTTTAAATTATTTGCTACATGAGTGAAATAACTTAGTGTAGCTTTATTATAAACGAATCAAACGCATTCGTATTATAATTTTTAAGCATGTTTTTGTTCCACTATAAATTATCACTATTTAAAACTATAATCGTAGTTTTTTCCTTTTCGTGTTTAAAATGTCAAATATTTTAATTAACCTGAAATAAAACCTCTGTTGAGATAATTTGCTACATGAGTGAAATAACTTAGTGTAGCTTTATTATAAACGAACCAAAAGCATTGGCATTATAATGTTTAAGCATGTTTTTGTTCCACTATAAATTATCGCTATTTTAAACTGTACTCATAAGTAATTATTTTACGTGCTTAAAATGTCAAATATTTCAATTTACCTGCGATAGTACCTTTTGTAGATAGTTTGCTACATGACTGAAACAACTTAGTGTAGCTTTATTACAAACGAACCAAAAGCATTCGTATTATAATTTTTTAGCATGTTTTTGTTCCGCTGTATATTATCGCTATTTTAAACTATAATCATTAAGTAATTTTTTTTTCGTGTTTAAAATGTCAAATGATTATATTTATGTACTACAATTAACCTTATGTAATTTAATATCGTTTATTAGATGAGTGAATTGAATTAATTTAATTTTCAATAAACTTAAGATATTCATTAGGTCTAGTAATTAAAAATTTATTTTTTTTTGCTCCGCTATGAATTATCACTATAAAAAATTTTAATAATAAATAGTAATTTAACAATGATAAATTTTTTATTTTCGTGTTTAAAATGCAAAATAATTTGATTTACTGCGCAAAAAGAACTAATGTTTAAAATCGTTCGCCAGATGAACGATAAACTGTAAACATATGCAACTCTATGACAGCCTGCAACTCTACGTATCATTTTCCCAAGGTATTGCCGAATGGAGATTTTTATCGCCAAATTTGGCATTTTTTTTTTAAAACGAAAAATTCTTTGAATATATTACTTCGTGGAGTTAAAACTTTTTTCAAAATACATAATAGTAAATTATAAATCGATATTAACTTAATACATTTACTATAATACACTATAAACTGCACTCTTTCTAAATGGGTGAAAAGTAAATTAATAGAACCTATGTTACAATTATCACCAGTATCTTAACTATCCGTCGTAAAAAGAATAAAATTGTAGTTCACTTCCAAAAACTACAAAAATGGAAATGTGCATATTATTATTAGAAAAATCACTGCAAAATGCTATCTTTTAAAACAATTATGTTCCTAAAAAGGATTCCTTCGGGTATTCATCCACTTTTCCTGCGAGGTTAATATCTTCCTTACCTGTACTATGCATGATTCTTTATCGGCATACGAGATCATCGCCAACAAAACCAATTATTTTTATTTTTTGAAATGCCGGATGCTGTTTAGGCAAAGTATGAAATAATCGTCCTGATGAGGTTATTATGCAAAAGATGTGCATGTTACTGTGAATGACCGAAATCGGTGGTTGTTGACTTTCACCGGTGAATGTTGACAATCAAATTAGTGGCTTTGGTGAATGTCCGAAATATTTATTACATCCGATTTGATATTAATTTATTCGTGGATATAATTACATTTATTCGATATTTTAATACTTACTGACGACAGATTAGAACAAACATCAGAGTTTGGAGTGCCGGGCAAATGTATACCGGGCAGTGGCACTTAACCTTAAAAAAACATCAGTGTAGGGTATACCGGGCAGTGGCACTTAACCTTAAAAAAACATCAGTGTAGGGTATACCGGGCAAATGTATACCAGGCAGTGGAACTTGACCTTAAAAAACATCATTGTAGGGTATACCGGGCAGTGGCACTTAACCTTAAAAAAGTATCAGTGTAGGGTATACCGGGCAGTGGCACTTAACCTTAAAAAAACATCAGTGTGGGGTATACCGGGCAAATGTATACCGGGCAATGGCACTTGACCTTAAAAAAACATCAGTGTAGGATATACCTGGCAAATGTATACCGGGCAGTGGCACTTAACCAAACCCAGTATGACTAGATCTTTGGTAAATGTCCGAAATATATATAGGTCTAATGCCACTTTTGCTATAGCTTAAATATTAAAAAAAAAAAATTAAACAAAGTGTTTGAATCAATTTTAAACTGATAACGAAATTATTGTTCTAAAATTAAAAAAATAATAATAAAAACTGCGCCAGATAAGAGAAATTGAAGTAGTTGCTTTATACAGCGCATGTGCGGAAAAATTTTTTAAAAAAAATTATCCAGGTGCATCTAAAAGTGGATGAATATCCCAAGACACCCCTAAAAAGTAACTAGCCTTTAACTAATTAATTTCGCATGACAAGACATATTCCAATACTCCATTCAACATTATTAAAAAAAAATCCCTTGTTAAAAACTGCTAATCGTTTCTTTAGTTAATCGAATTATATATGTTACCCACAAAGTATGAAACACCGGCATTCTATAGAATGCCTAGGCATTGTATGTAATACCTGATGTTTTTAGGCAAGGAATGGAATATGAGAAGTATTACATACTTTCCTTAGGCATTGTATATAATACCTAGGCATTCCATATAATGACAAATGCAATTTAGGCAAAGTATGAAAAAAACGTCCTAATGAGGTTATTGTGTAAATGTTGTGCGTTTCTTAAAAATAAAAATGTTCCTCTGAAAAAATGAGAGTGCCATTAAAATATTTATTCAAAATGAGTAAAAGTTGTACAAAACATAATGTATGCCTTTCTTATCAAGGGAAACAAAATTTTCATGTAAAGAATTCACATTTAAGTCACAATTATTTTCAGTTTAGAAACAAATATTGCTAAAAATATCCAATTCATCACCTTTACTAGTATGTCCACAGAAGATTTTATACTTTGACGTTTTCTCATTTTTCATTCTATAGAATGCCTAAGAAATGTGTGGAATTGTTTTATACATTGCCGGCTAGTTTTAGGCATTATATATCGTACAATGCCTAGGGCATTCTACAGAATGCCGGATTACAAACTTTGCCGGTAACATATATACTCAACACAAATTTATTAGTGAATACGTAATGACATACAAACTTAGGAACTTTTGAATTGTTATTTATTAAATCTATTACGTTCAATTATTTGAGTTTTTAAAAAGCGAGATTTTCATCAGTCTTTCCTAGAGTAATAAATAGCCATATATCGCATATTTTGAATGCTACAAACTTTGAGTCGCGACTTCATATATTCATGCATAAAGTAATCTTTAAAATCTTCATGATCTGAACATAGATTTTTTTAAAGCTTTTATTACATCTAAAGTCTATTGAATAAAACAGATAAACTCATGTTTGTGAAAATTGCAACACCATGAAGGAATCGTCATAATTGAATGAAATTTAATACACAGTTGAGTGGTAGTGGTACAAATAAATGATTAAACTTTCAAAGCAAACAAACAATAACGAGAGATCGAAATCAGTATTTTGCGTAGCCACCACGCGCCGCAATAAGTGGTGCTACTCGACGTGTCATGGAGTCAAGCAAATTTAGAATGTCTGTCTGAGGAAGAGCATTCCATATTGTTTGCATGCGAACCCAAAAGTTCGTCTGTAGAAGCAGCAGGACGAGGATCACGAGCGAGACGCCGACCAACGAAATCCCATACATGTTCAATCGGCGACATATCCAAGGAATACGCAGGCCAAGGAGGAAGCTGTACCTGCCGTGATGCAAGGAAGGATTGAATAGTCCTAGCAATATGAGGGTGGGCATTGTCCTGTTGAAATACAGCGCCTGGCAAGGCTTGAAGGAAGGGAACAGCTTGCGGCTCTAGAACTTCACTGATTGCTGTTCAGATTACTCACATCAGATTACTGAACCGGTTGTTGTTCAGATTACTCACAATTCGTAGCAATTGAGGCCGTCCATGATATGCTACGGCACCCCAGACCATAACTCCATGTGTTCGTCCACTGTGGCGTATGATAATGCACTTCGAGAGGTGGCGTTCAGCGGCATAGCGTCTGACACGAATGCGGCCATCATGGTACCTTAAATTAAAGCGGGTTTCGTCAGAAAACACGACACGCTGTCAATCAGCACTCCAGTCTCTATGCTGATTGGCCCATTGTAGCCGCAGACGGCGATGGTTTAGTGTCAGGGGGATCCTGTATAAAGGAGTCCTTGCGCGCAGTCCACGTTGCAGCAGACGTTTACGAATTGATGAAGCACACAATGAAACACTTGTAGCTATTGACCACTGTGCTGCCAGTTGTCAAGAGGGAGCCGTACGATCCATCAGCGCGATGCGAACCAGGTGTCTATCATCGCGAGCTGACGAGACATTTCGGGGTCCAGTCCTGGATTTCCTAGATGTCCGACACTAGTCCGTCCACTGCTTCCAAACACGCATCACTGTGCTGCTATTACGCTGCACACGAGCGGCTACTGCACGATAAGACAATCCAGCTTCACGAAGGCAGATGATTATTCCCTGTTCAAACTCCGTAAGTTGTTGAAATCTGGCTCTCTTTCGTCGAAGATGCAGAAGTAACGACTGAGCTAACGTTTTCCACTAGCAGATAACCACCGATAACCATACACGCCTCGCTACCTGTTTATTTATTCGGATCCATCCTTTGTTCAGAGGGAGCTGCTCAGCATATGCATGCGCTACGGGTATGAAATTCTAATCATTTGCATATCATGCTCTACTTTGCATTTCCATAAAATTTCAGCTCACTCGCGTAAGTCCTTCATGGTGTTGCAATTTTCACAAACATGAGTTTAATTTTGAAACGATCCGTGCATAGACTCTTCTTTTAAGCTTTAATTACATTTAAGACTATTGAAAAAGTAAACAGATAATTTTTAGTGCATCTCACATAGATTTGCGAAAGAACCTTTAGACTATGCCAACCTTCTTCTAACAAAAGGTACATTAAGTTTAAATCGAGTTAGCATGTCTTTTATTCTAGTGAATTGATGTATAAAAATGGTAGTTAGTAGGTAAAAATGGCTACAATGCTCCCCAATGCTGTATTAAATGCATTAAGATGTATTGCCGAATTTTGAGCGTTTGTCGTGAGAGCTGTATTGAGTTCTCGGTTGTGTGTGTGGTCCCTCCTGTGTTGCTTTCAGCAGACGAGTGTTGTGTGTAAATGAAACTGAGAAGCAACAGCGCAAGAAGGACAATCACGAAATCACAATTAGCAAGTCAACTGTTCAATATGAACCACCCGTCGAAGTAGGCGTGCTCATATCACGTCCGAATGTCACCAAATTCTCGACACACATAGATTTCATTGTATATAAAGAATATTAAAAAAGTGAACAGACATTTTTCCGTACCATGCGTAAACTTGTAAGCTTTCATTACATTTAGAAACCATTGAATTGGTAAATAAGTTTTCAGATGTACCATGCATAGACTTTCCATGAATTTTTATTGCATTTTAAAACTATTGAAAAAGTAAAGAGTTAATTCAAATGCTCCACGTATTTTCTTGTGAGATTTCATTACATTGAAAAAGTTAACCGTTCTTTTACTCACTTTTAAATTATGCATAAAGAATTTCCTTTTTTAAATTTATTGAAATTCTGTATCTTCAATTAATTGTGTTTTGAAATAAAATAACTAGAGTAAAAAATGCATTCTTTCTCTTGTCACGCACCGTCAATTCATTCGTGAGTAGATATTGGGACGCTAGGTTATAGACTTCCGAAAAATTAATTAAGTTAACAATGGAACTTATCTCATTCAATTACTTGATTTGGCCGTGGTGACTCAGAGATTAGAATGCTCGCCACTTAATAAGGTGACGCGGGTTCGAATCCCATCGATGGCTGGTCTATACAAATTTCGCACTGGCATCGGCTACAATGCTGACGTTTGTAAGTGGTAGACGTTCAATGAGCTAGAGACCTCTTGCCATTAGATTAAACATGGGAGGTTTTTCATATCTGATATTGAACAGCTGGCCTAATTTTGGGTTTATGACTTCTAATGTTCAACTCCATAGCCTTGTAATTTTGAACCATTCCAGAAGACAAGGAAACTCCTGGATCCGTACCTCCAGTGATATTGATTTGTTATGGGTACATGGGGGACTTCACGACTCGACAGATTTAACGTGCATCAGTCACCAATTACTACACGGGGAGTCTTTGGCCGACTGGGATCGAACCCACGAACTCTTGGACATGGGCGTTAGTTCCATCGAAAATTGTTCCATAGTAGCGCAAGCAATGACGACGTGTGCACACTGTTTACTCTTGAACAGAACATTCTTTCAGCCTTGAAACCTAAGAGGTTTCAACGAAATAAATACAAGTACTTAAAATTAAAGACAATAATATCTACTCGATATATATATATATATATATATATATATATATATATATATATATATATATATATATATATATATATATATATATATATATATATATATATATATATATATATATATATATATATATATATATATATATATATATATATATATATATATATATATATATATATATATATATATATATATATATATATATATATATATATATATATATATATATATATATATATATATATATATATATATATATATATATATATATATATATATATATATATATATATATATATATATATATATATATATATATATATATATATATATATATATATATATATATATATATATATATATATATATATATATATATATATATATATATATATATATATATATATATATATATATATATATATATATATATATATATATATATATATATATATATATATATATATATATATATATATATATATATATATATATATATATATATATATATATATATATATATATATATATATATATATATATATATATATATATATATATATATATATATATATATATATATATATATATATATATATATATATATATATATATATATATATATATATATATATATATATATATATATATATATATATATATATATATATATATATATATATATATATATATATATATATATATATATATATATATATATATATATATATATATATATATATATATATATATATATATATATATATATATATATATATATATATATATATATATATATATATATATATATATATATATATATATATATATATATATATATATATATATATATATATATATATATATATATATATATATATATATATATATATATATATATATATATATATATATATATATATATATATATATATATATATATATATATATATATATATATATATATATATATATATATATATATATATATATATATATATATATATATATATATATATATATATATATATATATATATATATATATATATATATATATATATATATATATATATATATATATATATATATATATATATATATATATATATATATATATATATATATATATATATATATATATATATATATATATATATATATATATATATATATATATATATATATATATATATATATATATATATATATATATATATATATATATATATATATATATATATATATATATATATATATATATATATATATATATATATATATATATATATATATATATATATATATATATATATATATATATATATATATATATATATATATATATATATATATATATATATATATATATATATATATATATATATATATATATATATATATATATATATATATATATATATATATATATATATATATATATATATATATATATATATATATATATATATATATATATATATATATATATATATATATATATATATATATATATATATATATATATATATATATATATATATATATATATATATATATATATATATATATATATATATATATATNATATATATATATATATATAATAAAAAAAGCTTGAAATAATCTAATGCTAAAGAGTTAATGGTGTCTATACACGCTTTACAATATCTAATTACTATCGAGTAGAAGCATACATGCGTCCCCCACATTTCTTTTCAATATTTTACCATCTGGTAACAGGATATTTATCACTTGTACTCTTCCATCCTTACCTCAAATTGTTTCGGCAATTATCCCTGTTAGCGATTTTGTACTTGTCAAATGCTCATCTTTGATTAACACAAGTGACCCAACTTTAACAATATTCCTTACCAACATCCACTTAGAACGTTGTAAATTATTTGAATAGTCCCTTTTCCGTAGCTTCCAAATTTGTTGACTACACTTACTAAACTAAATCACTATTCAAGAAGTCTGTTCTCTGGTAACTCAACGAGTTGAGGTTCAACAATTGAAGTCAGAGAGGTCTCCCTATTGAAAAATGACTAGGTTTCAAAGTTATCAAAGTCAGTAGATAAAGGGGTAAGAATTCTAGAATTTAAAACACTCTCAATTTATAGGATAACTATGAGAAATTCTTCTTAAGTCAAATTAGCGTTTCCGATAATGTGTTTGAGGTGATATTTGAAAGAAATCACCCCCGCCTCCCAGAGACCATAAAAATCTGTTGATATGATTTGAACATCAGAAGGTAATGTCTCGTCCCAAGATATTTTCTGTAACCCCAAGGTCTTAAGAATGCCTTTTGCACGAATGGTCGTAACTGGATTAATCATACTGAAGGGGTCAAATATCTTTCCAGCTACTGGCAGTAAAAACATTTCTCCTTTTTTGACAAACTCTCTATTAGCCTCTACTTCCCCACCATAAGACAATCACTTACCGCATTCCATGACATTCTCAAAACCTTTGTAATCTGGACTCCTGAAGCGGAAGAAGATTCCCACCATAAGAAAATCACTTGCCGTATTCCGTGACATTCTCAAAACCTTTGTAATCTGGACTCAGGAAACGGAAGAAGATTCCCACCATAATACAATCACTTACCGTATTCCATGACATTCTCGAAACCTTTGTAATCTGGACTCAGGAAACGGAAGAAGATTCCCACCATAATACAATCACTTACCGTATTCCCTGACATTCTCAAAACCTTTGTAATCTGGACTCAGGAAACGGAAGAAGATTCCCACCATAAGACAATCACTTACCGTATTCTATGACATTCTCAAAACCTTTGTAATCTGGATTCAGGAAACGGAAGAAGATTCATGCGATTGAGAATCAAATCCTTCACGTTCTCATTATTGCATCAAGGTGTTGTTGATAGCATTCCATTTTCTAAGTACCACACTAGCTTGGTTTATAATAGATATCACCTGCTTAGAAATTTCAAATACTTTTTGTAAGTCATCATCGCCTGAAACAACGTCATCTACGTCATCCAAACATCATTCTAAACGTTCAATTGTAGTCGGGCATTGACCCCGGTATTTTTTTAAAGTAACATAAAGGTAAAGTAGGCTAGATGTTACCCGGAAGAAAACTTGATTAAATCTGTAAACTTGAGTATTACCATTTTCTGATCATAAGAAACAGACAGTATATCTGTCTCTCTCAGCTAAAGATATCTGAAAAATGGCTTTCTCCATATCACACATGAAAGCGATTTTGATGAGTATAGAACTTACAAGTACAACAAAAATGTTTGAATTTAAATTTGACCCTTTCCAAAAAACACCATTGAGGCTCAACTATCCTCAATTTTAGTAGAACTTTCTTTAGACACTGGTTGATGCGGTAAGTAAAATAAGGGTTTATCTTTGGGTTTACTAGGATTAGACACTTTTTCTATTCTATTCTTATTCACATGGCCATTTAATGCTTCACGATATTGAAGGAATAGATTTGGATCCCTGTTGAATTTGCACACTAGCGCATCTAATCTCTCTTTGACTACTGCATAGTTATCGCTAAGTTCCCTCCAATCTCGTTTCCATGGTTATTCAACTTCATATCGGCTTCCTTTGTAGAATACAGTGTTTTCATACCGCACTAAAGATTGATCTGTCTCATTCATTCCGACAGATTCTAGTAGCCAAAACTCTTTAATATGTTTTTCTATTCAATAAGCAGTCGTAAATTAATCCGCCATGAACTTTCTGCTGTGACTGGTCAAATGAGTTTGAGATACTTCCAGAAGCTATGAATAATCCAAAAACAGAGATTTTTTACTTCAACTTGACCAAATTTTTAGAGCTGGTAAAACACTCCGTCCGCCAAAGAGATATTCACTTATCTAGGTACATAAAAATAGGGATCCGCAAGTTTGATATTTCGGGGAAACTCCCTCAACTGGAACTTAAATATGATTAACTGGTATCGCATCTGAAATTTCAGGCACAGATAAAAGCTCTAATTGCTTTCCGAAATCAGCGCTACTTGAAATTATTGAGCAAATTTTTTAATTCACATTTATGCTTGCATTGTTCAAACCAGAAATAACTACAGAAATTTCCTCCTTCTTAATTTTTAGTAATTCAGCAAACTCAGTTGTTATAAATGAAGACATTGATCCTACATCTAATAATGCTCAGGCTGGTTTCAACTTTCCAAAACTATCTTTAATTAAAATGTTCGCAGTAAAAAGAAGTGCTGTTTTTATGCGACTGCTGTTTTTTTGCATTAGCAGCTGCAACCGGTGAAAATATGTCGATATCACCAAACGAATTAAAACTATAGTTGCATTTTAGTTGAGATTTGATGGTACTTTAACTTTAGTTTCCATTGCCGGGTCCTGGACTCATTTTTTTCTTCTTCATCCATTTGGCAAAATGGGTGTTGTTTTGGGTTTGGTGGCGTGTGCACCTTATTTGAACTTCATCACACTTTTCAACTGTGCTCAAGAGTAATAGCCCCTCCGCAGAGGATCAAAATTGTGATGGCATGTCTTCGGATCATCCTCAGGGTCGCCAATAGCCCATTGTGCAGCTCTAGTGCGACGTAAATGAACAAGAACAAGAACAAGAATCAAGAGTAATAGTAAACAGTGTGCATGCGTCGTAATTACATGCGTTGTTATGGCGACGGCTGTTTGATAATTTTTTTAGAATTCTTTTTTTTATTTTCATTTTCACCAGCAGGCATTTTTAGTGTATTTACAAAATAATAATTTAAAGTATTTTTATATTATTTTTATTACTAACTTATAATTACTGTCTTGACAGTAATTTTTATATAATACTGACGAAGGAAAAGTATTTTGTGTCGACTTGAAAAGCGTATATAGGCAGGATTTGAAAACCAATCAAAAGACCAGAGGACAAACATCAATTGAAACAGTTTTTGTAACCCATGATTTGAAATGTTATGGCGTTTATCGGAGTCAATCTAGAAAAGAAAAAAAAAGCATTTGACCAATAGGTAACCAGTGATCGTAATAAAGCGATTACAATTTTTTTATTTAATAATTTTTTCGGTAGTTCATCTTCTCAGAATAAAGAGGTAAAATGTATTTAACATCTCTTGGCAAGATGATATTGCTCACAGTCAACTCATGATATTCAAAATTCACTACTATCAAGCAATTTTCTCCAGTAGGGGAGAGTGTGGTCAATTGTAACAGGGTACGATTGTAACAAAGCAAAAATTTCGAGTGTCGGGTTCTAGATTTGGTACCTAGGTGGCGCACAAGGTGTATTTAATAAATTTACATGTACACCCCTGATGGCAACCATTTTTATGTACTTTTGAAAGAGTTACATCACAAAAGATATTTTCACGCTACGTAAGTACTTTTTTTGGAATTAGAATATTATATTGTAACAAAGTAATTTTATTTAAACAAATAAAAATTATTAACCGAATATGTAAGTGGACACCTTAATTAACATTTCAAAAAAAATTAGTTTTGTTAATTAACTAGCATTGTATTTTAACAAATGAAGCTGGAATGGCGTCTTGGGGACGATTGTAACAGCTGAAAATAAATAATCTTATGTTTACAAACCATTACATAACTCTTTAAGAACCACCAATAGTTTCCTATATCATTTATTTTATGTTGCATGTGTATTATTTTATTTGTCACTTTTCACAGCATAAATTAAAATTTTTAACCCCTTAAAGTTAAAAGTTTAACCTTTTAGGCGTCTGCTCATTATTATTTTTACTCCTAAAATATCACTACTATTTTAATCATTAAAAAATATATCACATCCATGATAATATGTATAATACTATGTTTTAGTTGAATTTATGAACTGTTACAATTGACCCCGTAAGAGGGGACAATTGTAACAAGTGCACGAATGTCAAAAATTGTTAATAATTAATATATTAACATTTAAAATAAGGTATTTTTTTTCTAGTAGAGGATAGTCTACTTTACTCGTCTGTCAATTAATACTAATAATATATTGGATTTTTTGTTAATTAGAAATAGTTAAGTAAAAAACGTTGCAATTGACCTCACTCTCCCCTACACATCCTTATCGAGTTGTCGAAAAACATTTATTTCCAAAATATCGGTATTAAGACTGCTTAGTGGCACAGTTTTAAAAAGCACTAAATATATCAATATCATATTATATATCCATCTTAGTATATTTGCAACCTATTACATAAACCTTCAACGTTTGAGTTTTGTCCGAAATACATTTGTCAGTAGCATTCTACTAAAGCAGACTTTTTAAAAAAAAAAAATAGAATTCTTATTTGAACGTGATAAGGACTTTGGAACATGACCATTTCTCTATCTGACCTTTAATTTATTGTTAAAATATTTATAAGATATGTTGGAAAAAGTTTCAAAATCATTAAAATATTAATACACTATCTTTATCAATACACACTGGAAATTTTTTTTTCTGAATTAACGGAAATCTTGAAGAATTCTTATCAAAACCGCACCAATTACCATAATACCAGCACTATATATTACTGTCAGTAGTTGTAAAAAGACAAATTTTAAATACTCTATGCATAAACTTTTCCCTTTAAGAAATAAGACTATTTTTTTATCAATATTAAACTTGCGCATGAGCAAAAAAGTCTTTTCTTTAAATTTAAAACATAGAAAATATATATATTTATTGAAAACACAGAAAATACGTATATTTATTGAAAACAAAGTAATTAAATCTTGTACCTTACAATAACGTTTTTGTAATAAAATGATTACTGTTTAAAGTACCAATTACTCATGTCAGGATATATTACAATCAATATACAATAAAATATTTTATTACACGATATATTACTATATAACATTGTTTTCAAAAGAAAAACATACAGAAATTTGAAAACCTATCATTAGTTCGTGTTATTCAATACACGCAACGTCAATTCATTAGCGAATGCCTAATAAGACACAAGCTCAGTGACTTATGAAAAATTAACGAAGTCAACAATGGAATTTTTCTTATTCAATTACTTGAGTTCTTGCAAAGGGTCAATTTTCATCAACGATACTAGCAACTAACAGCCATATACTGCATAATTTCAAGGTTACAAGCATTAATTGAGTCACGATTTTAAAAAGATTTCATTCTTAAATTGTTAATAAGGATTGTAGGACTTATTTTGTATTCAAATATCATATCTTGGACTTTGTAGTAGGATAGTCATAAGGAAAACGTAAGGATTAATTAATTTTTCGAGATTTGCAAACAAATGAGTTGGCGTGCTACAGGCGGATATTAGTCATTCTATTCATATTTAAAATTTTATAGAAGCATTCACTCATTTTTTCAAATTTCTTTAAAAATATATTTCGTGTTTACGCGATTAATTTTTATGATTCGAACCTCGCTAACTCGAACCTCGATTTCACGAATTTTTCGATATCTCGAAGAAAAAAAAATTTCCTATACACTCAATGTTAAAAAAAAAACTTGATTTCACAAAATTTTTTTTTCTAATCCTTTTTCTAATAACTTGAATTTTTTTTACTCCATAAACAGTGTAGATTTTTTTTCTAAAATTAAAAAATATTCCAAAAAAAATAAAAAAAATTTAAGAATGCCTGACAAGGCATGGAATGATGTGTCTTCCTCTACGATAATGAATGGCTTCAAGAAGTCTGGATTCATTAGAGATCACGAAATCAGTCAAACAATCAATATCGTTAATTCTGCTGAAAACTACACCGAAAATGATTGGAACAGATTGATCAGACTCATGAAGCTTGATAACATGGAATTTCATGACTTCGTAAGCGTAGATGAGGCAGTAACAGTGTGTGGTCAGTGGGATGACAATGATATCATCACTCAAACGAAAGCTTCTTGTGAACTATCAGAAGAAGAGGATGAAGAAATCGAATATTTACCTCCCAATGTTACTAACAAACAAGCACTTTCTGCAGTGGACATTGTAAGGAGATTTATTGAGAGGCAGTCGAATATGTCAGAGGAGACAGTTAAAGCTATAGTACACTTAGAAAGTGTTATAGACAAACTTTCTTACACATTTCTAAAGCAAACAATAATTGAATCTTTTTTTAAATGAAAGTGTAAAAAGTGTTTTTAGAATAAATATGGAATAGTAAATAAGGTATGTAAAGAGCATTTTTCTTTATTCTACCATCGAAAACATGCGATGTTTGATAATTAGAATTTTCGATAGCTTGAATTTTTTCTCCTCTCCCTTCAAGTTCGAGATATCGAGGTTTGACTGTATAAGTAAGTGAAATACAAAAAAGTGCTTTAATTTAAATTTAATATGTTGTTCATGGTACTATAATTCAATTAGTTTGTACAGTTAATTTGTACTTTTATACCTGCCGAAAACGTAAATTTTGGATTGAAAAATTTGTTCCTATAGTTCAAAATCAGATATTTCTGCGCTCTTGTTTTATTTTACTGTCAATAATAATAAGCAAATAATACTGATTGTTTTACTATTCCTCAAATTCAAAATCACGTCGTGGTTTTTTAATATTTACAAGCAAAAGTGTTAATTTGTTTAGTTTTTCAAATATCTTTAGTTTATATACCCAGTTTTATGCTTGTTTATACCCCCAAATATTACTTTCAAAAAAGTTTCAACACACCAGTTTAATAAAGGAAGTACCGTAGGATTGCAGTTGGCGTTAAATTTAACCTTTAGGATGCGGTTACTCGGTGAAAAAATTCTCCTCTCTGTCCGGCGCTTTCTTGCAGAAATTCAGCCCCCCACTTAGTCAGTGGGAGGTAACTACTTTAACCACTTATGAATGGGAAACGTTTTGTTGTAATTTATCTATCCCTCTTCAAGAAGAGAGCAGTAGAGGGGTTGCAGCATGCATTGTTATCGGCAAACATTTTGACTTAGTTATGAATATTTTGGCATACTTTATTTGAACGTGTAACACATTATGAGAAAAAGTTAAAATATAATTTTTTTTTCGATTTTTTTCCTTTACGAAAAAACAAACTTTTTCTCTATAATGAAACAACTCATATTTAAAAAGTTATTTAGAATTTTTACTGATTTTTTTTAAAAGCCTTTTCTACTGTTTTTAAAAGATACAAATAAATTATTCCTGTTGTAAAATCTTAAACAAATTTATTCTGATAGCTAATGTTAAAAAGCATAGTTTTTGGTTCTCTTAGAAATGAGATGCGTCTGAAACTTCAAAAGTTTTTTTTCGAATTTAATAGTTTATTTAATTTTTCCGTTAAAATAATTTAGTCAAATGTAGATTTTTTTTCCTAAATTTTTTATACTAAATGGATTTTTTATCTTTTTTTCACCTTTTTCTCGAAATTTAAAGTCGCATACATTACGTTCATACAAAATTGTAACACAAATATTCTTCGAGACAGAAATTATATTTCAAGCAGATAATTTATAATGTTATATCATGTGGTTTCTTGAAAGAAATTCACCCAGTTAACAATTTTTGAGTAAGCGATATTTTTCTATAAAAATATATTATATGTAAAATATATCATATATACTTTTTAAACTATATTATTTCCATTTCATTTTTATATTTATCCATCTTTCATATATATATATATATAT